>NC_141537.1:172641641-172806641 GCF_021556685.1 Rattus norvegicus
ATGAGTGTGTGTGAAAGAGTGTTTATGAGTGTGTATGTATGAGTGTGTGTGAAAGAGTGTTTATGAGTGTGTGTATATGTGTATACGTATGTGTGAGTGTGTGTATATGTATGAGTGTGTGTGTGTGTGTGAGAGAGAGAGAGAGAGAGAGTGTGTGTTCTACTATAATAAAGTTTTTAAAACACACGGGAACACGCCTGGAGATTCCTCATACGGAGCAGACACATCTGAGCACATTGTTACTGGGGACAGAACAGTGCATGGCAATACAGTAGGGAACTTAACCTTTCACATGGGACTGAACAGTCTAGTGCAGTCTGCACGGGCTGTCAGGAGCCACTTACTGAGTTTTAAGGTGTCTAAGCCCCTCCTCCAACCTCCAAAGAAAACAGAGCAGATTTTAAATGGGACAGACCTTGGCTCACAGTACAGGTTAAGTGTTTTCCTCAGCATCACAAATGTATTCTCTTTTAAATAAGTCCCGCCGACAGTGGTGGCTGCTTATGCCTTTCCCTCCAGCACATGGGAGGTAGAGGCCGATGGACCTCTGAGTTCCAGGCCAGCCTGGTAGCCTATAGACCAAGTCCAAAGATAGTCAGGACTACATAAATAAACTCTGCCTTGAAGCAAACAAGCAAACAAGCAAGCAAACAACTAAACAAACAAGACAAATGAGATGTCATGGTGGGTAAAGGCTCTTTCTGCAGCCTGATGACTTAAAGTCAATTCCTGGAACGGAAGTGATAGAAGAGAAACAACTCCAGAAAGTGGTCCTCTGATCTCCAAACACGCACACATACATACATAAGTAAATACATGTAATTAAAAAGTGTTACGGTGAGGAACAAGACCATACATTCTACATTCATCTAAGTAGCCATCACCTGTGAATGACAAAACACTACAGAGAACTGGAATAACATATATTAAAAGTAGTTGGGTAAAGTTGGTGGTCCACACCTTTAACTCCAGCACTCAAGAGGCAGAAGGAAGATCTCTGAGCTCTTAGTTCAAGGCCAGCCTGATCTACATAGTTAGTTCCAGGACAGCCAGAACTAAACAAAGAAACCCTGACTTGAAAAACAAAAACAAAGAAACACACACACACACACACACACACACACACACACACACACACACACACAGTATTTTAAAAGAGACAGACAAATTCACAATTATTTCCCCTCCCAGCCTTATTGGTTCACCTAAACTGTTTTCAACTTCTTAATCTATAAAGAAAATACCACAGACAATTACAATGTTATAAAATACAAATACTAGAGCAACCCAGAAAAAGTACAGCGTTTAATGACTGCAAGTATATTCCAACACCAGAAACACCGTGTTGTTCCATTAGACCCACAGACAACCAAGAATGTGCACACACTTTGAGATTAAAGACCAGCCTAAGCAATATTCTAATGGTATGCATAACATTTTCAAAATAAAACTAAGTACAAACAGCCTGCCCTAAGAGACTTTAAAATGCTTTTCTTTCCCTGTTAAGTATAAACTTCTGTTGATCATTATTTTTCCCCTTAAGCTATTTTTCTTCCCTTGTATTGAAAATATAATTTTCGACACTCAAAATCTGACCTCTTATCAAATGCATGATATGTTTAACAAACACTCTTTGTATGTTCTTAGGTAGGACTGTCAGATTCTGTGAGAAAGTGTTCATGGTTCAAAACTCTGGGCGGGCTGGAACAGGACCAAAAGCTCTTTGTCACCCATTACATCTGTAAGTCAGTCTGCTGTTAATTGTAAGGATGGTTTGGCATGAAGTCCCCAACTTCACCCTCTTAAGTACTGTACAGCCCCTGAGGATGACGGGAAGGAAGGAGCGCTCATCTGTACAGGAAGGGCAAGCTTCAGAGAGCCCTGTGATTAACAGAGACGACACAGAGTGTTCTTCAACAGCTTTGATGGCCCCATTCTTCCCTAGTACAGTCTAATGAATACTTTCACATTGCTGCGTATAAAAAAAAAGGGGGGAGCATAACTGCCTGTCTAGTCTTCTGTCAGCTCTGGGTATGAGAATGCTCACAGTTCCCACCATACCCCCACCGCTTTGACCAACTCAAATTTACCTACCTCTTTGCCTGGAATGTTCTGGAGTCCTACCCAGGACCCTCCCTCTTGAACTCCAGAAGCCACTCAATGAACCATTTCTGACGTCGTTGGCCACAGTGAGCCTCTCCTTTCTTACTATGCACTGGAAAGAATACACACTTGTGTGTAGGCACACACCACACACACACACACACACACACACACACACACACACACGCTTTCCTTTCCACTTACCATCATCCACAACAACTGCACTAAGGACTACGGTAGCTCCCACTCTGAGAGTGTCCCACATGACGTCGTCCTCTGCCTAGTTAGATACACAGCTGAGACTCAGAGCCTCGACTTGGAGAAATTCAGATTCAAAGAGAGACGGAAACAGCAACCAAACTGTAGCTAGTGTTCCCACTCTGTGTTTGCTCAGTTTCTTCTTTAGGAGAACCTAATTCTTTATAAACTCATCAAGGTCCTCACACCTCCCTCTCAGTGGGATGCAGACCAGAAAACGAGGAGGAAACTGGAAATACTCCCATGGATCTTAGCGATGACATCTACTGAGTTATCTTCACGTAGCAGGCAAAGGCGCTTCCTGGCAGGCCTGATCCCCCTCCTTCAATCCCCAGAAATCACTCGGTGAGAAGAGAAAACTGGCTCTGACATCCACGTGTTCGTCACAGGATATGCATGTACTCCATCCCCCTTGTACACAAACGAATGCATTAAATGTTAAAAGGATACAATTACATAAAGAGAGGTACTTGTTTTTTTTTAATATGACACTAAATCATGAAATTGATAGATTTACCTTATCGACACTTAAAACACAGGGCTCAGAGGACGCCTCTGTCGGTAAAGCACATGCCTTGAAAGCACGAGGACCCAAGTCCAGTCTCCAGGGCCCAGAATACAAAGGAAAAAACAAGGGTGCACTTGTATTTCCAGCACCAGGGAGGCAGGGACAGGAAGATACAAGGAGTCCTTGGAGATGCATGGTTAGCCAGCCCAGCCTGACTGGTGGGCTCTAGGCCAGGGAGAGACCCTGTCTCGATGGGGATGGGCGAGGATCCTCACGTCAAGCTCTGGCCTCCACACACAAGCACATACACATGCATATGTGTGTCTGACGACACAAGCGCCCACACACATGAACACGTACAAATGCAATTACAAAGTCTTAAGTATCTAGCTGGGTGTGGCAGCGCACACGTGCAACCCTAGCACTTTGGAGGCTGCAGGAGGGCGATCGCCTGAGTTTTAACTCAGTTCACACTACTGCAGTGGGTTGGTGTGACGCTGCTTGCATTCCGATGTCAAATACTGGCTTCTCAAGATGTGGTCGCCCCCAGTGAGCAGATCTTCAGGTACATCGAGGGATGCTATGTGAACTTTGCTCCCCAATTTAACTGGCCTATAGAAGGCTACAGTCTGTGATTGGACAGGACAGTGGAGGGGGCAAGGTGGGACTCAAGGATCCTGTGAGGGGTTGCAGGTAGAGGGAGAGGAAGAGAAAGAAGATGAAGTGGGGGAAGCTGGCATGAGAGGAAATGGACTATGAGTATATGGCCAGAAGAAACAGCAAGCAACAGAACTTCAGAGCTCTCTATCTGCCCAATCTAGGCTTACGGTTTGTAAGTAAAATGCCTGGGTTGTCTATCTTTTACATGCACTAGCTAGGATTATGTATTCTTTCTGCACACTCTAGAGTGAGTTCTGGCCAGCATAAATGACACAGTGACACCTTGACTTAAAAACAAAAGAAGAAGGCAATCAAACATCTCCTCTGGCAAGAGAATAAAAACATTAGACAATCTAGAAGAAAATATTTGCAGAACATAATTGGAAAGGTGCTTATATACAAAATACTCTTTTATGAAACTCTTAGGGTCTGGAGACTAGATCAACGAATGCTGGGCAGGCTCACTGTGCAGCACGAAACCATTTAAAACTTTTAAGACTCTAAACATTTTTTTTTTAAATCTCATTAAGAAATAGGCAAAGAAGTGGGGATGCGGTCTCAGCAACTAAGAATGACTGCCGCTTTTGCAGTGAATCTGAATACAATTCCCAGCACCAACACCAAGAAACACGTAACCACATGTAACCCCGGCTCTAAGGGGTGGATGCCTCTGGCTTCCACGGGCACCTACACTCGGGCACATACCCACACAGAGACACACAGAGAGATACCTAATTTAATTAATAAAGAATAATAGAGTTTAGAAATAAAAAGTAGGAAAAATGAGAACGATAGGTAAGATAGGAACCTTTAATATGTCAAAGTCATTCGATAGGATACTTTCAAAAAGACACGTCAGAGCCACAGAATTCATAAGATCAAGACTTAACCTTAATGTATTCATGAAAACAGCCTCTAAGGTCAAGGGATGCCAAGATGGAAAACGGACTATGACATAAGATGTAACTAGCAGTGTGCAACCAACTCATGAAAGTTGGCGGGCTAGCTGTGAAAACGGGTAGAGTCAGCTTGAAAGCAAAGGGCCTTGCGTGTAGACACTGGACTCCAGATGGCAGAGCGGTTGTTCATGCTACCGAGGCTTATCAATGCCAGTCCTACCAAACTTGTATTGGAGCCGGGTTTCTCTCCACTGCTACAGGAAGTTTCCAGAGGAAAGGGGGAGAAACCAGAACGATGTTCATCACTATCAGCATTGCACTGGCATGAGCCCACGTTTACTTTAGTGGAGATAACACGCGCACACAGACATTTATATACACGCACAGACTGTGTCTATCGAAATCCCTATGCGTAAATATACTTCCTTATTTTTCACAGGACAGCCTGGAATCAACGGCATTCCGTTAACAGGCACACGGAGTGCTCAGACCTTGCTTGCTTTCAAAGCATAACTCAAACCGACCTTGAATTCCCAGTTCTCTCACATCTGCCTCTAGAACGTTGTGATTCCGAGAATTTGCCATCACTCCTGGGCCAGACCTGGCTTCCCAACGAAAGTTCCAAACAATGGGAACCTAAGTCGTACACGAAATGGCTAATTCTAGACAGGAACTATACAAGAAAAGCCTAGAGCATCTTATAGAGACATGCTTTAAAATAAAAATTATCTACAGAAAAAACAAACACCAATTGACCGAAATTTATCAAAGGGGTTTAAGAATCAAGCTGTAAGGATTTGAGCTTCTGTGGGAGCTAGATTATAGCCCAAAGAGTACAGTAAAGTACGCAGGAGTTCAGATTTATACCCAAATGACCAAATAACTGAGTCCAATACCCCTGCTGAGGCTGTGTACTGAGGCCTGTGATGGCCAAAGTACTTTGTCTTGTCATCTTCCAATCCAAAGCCCACAATGGCTACATGCCTTTTTTTTTTTTCGTGACCTGGTCTTTCCTGGCTAGTTTTCTATTCACACGATAAACAACACAGAGCTGTAGAGAGAGATATTACACCCTCAGGGGTAGGGAAGAGTCACAAGTCTCCACTCCTTAAACCCAGGCTGTGCTGGGAGACTGTTTCCCAAGAGGAGGGAATGAAAAAGAAAAGACCAGGAACTTAGGAGCAGAAAATGAACTGACAGCTGCTATCTCAGCCCGTGATCAAGATGAGGCTGATAACCCTGCTGATGGTGTGGATGGGACCTGGGATGGATAAGGCACTTTGCCCTGGTTGTCTTTCAACCCAAAACCCACAATGGCTGATTTTCCTTGTTTTGTGACAAGTTCCTTGTTTGTTATCTGTCCAGGCTAGTTTATATTCAACTTGACATAAGCTAAAACCATCAGAGAGGAGTGAGCCTCAATTGGAAAAAAAAAAAAAAAAAAAAAAAAAAAAAAAAAAAGGCCTCCATAAGAAAGGGATGTAGACAAGCCCGTGTGGCCTTTTCCTAACTAGTGATTGATCTGGGAGGTCTCATGTCATTCCATTGTGGGTGGGACCACCCTTAGGCTGATGGTTCTGGTTTCTTTCAGAAAGCAGGGCTGGGCAAGCCATGGAGAACAAGCCAGTACGCAGCAGTCCTCTGTGGCCTCTGCATCAGCTCCTGCCTCCAGGTTCCTGGTCTGTTTTAAGTTCCTGCCTTGACTTCCTTAAATGATGAACAGTGCTGCAGAAGCAAAAACTGAATAAATCCTTTCCTCCTCAGCTTATTTTTTGCTCATGGCGTTTTTTCACAGCAATAGAAACCCTGAGGAAGATAAAAAGCCTCGCTATGTGGCCAGGTTGGCCTCGAACATGCCATCCTTCTGGCCTGAGCTTTCCTAGTGCTGGGATCAAAGGCTTGATTAACTGCAGCCTAACTCTGGGAAAAACAAAAGATGAATTCAAAAGGGAAAAGCATGCTATAAACAATAGGACCAGGACTCCTTAAAATGGCCAAAGTTGTCAAAAGAAAAAAAAAAAAAAGAAAGGAAAAAGAGAGAGAAAAGAAAGTCTGAGGAAGAAAAGACCAGAGCCAAATGGAGCTGAAGAAACTGCAACAGTTAAATGTAGCCAGTGTTCTGACTAATGGGTCCTGAGATAGAACACAGGCATGAGATTAAAATGAAGGGAGGCTAGGGTGTGGCTCAGTGGTAGAGCTCTGTGCTGAGACCTTGGGTTCAATCGCCAAAAAACAAAGGGAAAAAGACATGTATTCAAGTGTGAGCTCTAGCTAACAAGACTACACCAATAAGGACCCATGAACTGCAGTCAATAGTAACACTAGGTGTTAATAGTTGTTACAAAGTCCTCCAACCATTGCTGGACTTTTTTTTTCCAGCCATATAAATAGCTTATAGACGGCTTTCAGTATTCATTTAGTTGTGTGTGTGTGTGTGTGTGTGTGTGTGTGTGTGTGTGTGTGTGTGTGCATGCGTATATCTGACGGCCACTTGAGGTAGACTGGCTGGTTAGCAAGTCCCTAGTATTCACCCTCTGCACCCCAGCACTAGGGCTGCAGAAGCATGCCAGCCTTTTACGTGGGTACTCAGGTTCTGAACTGACTCTAGATGGGCAAGCACTTTATCCACCTAGCCTTCAGGTCTTTTTGAAAATCCCACTTAGGATGTGTCTCTGAGAAAGACTGCAGATACTACAGTGTGGACCTAAAGAACCAACCCCCAGGTTTGTATAAATACTCAGTTCACACAGGTTGCAAGGGCTCCACTACAATGTTTCTTAGGAAAAATACGTCCAGTCCCCCACAGCTGCAAACAATTTGGTGGGGCAATTCCCTCAAGGGATGTTACTGTATAGCACTTTGGCTAAAGTCCCATCCCTCCCTCTCTGATACCCCCGCAGATGTCTGAAAGTTTATAAACTATACCCTGGTTGTTTTGCACTGAGACAAAACGACCAAATCGGTCAAACACAACTCGGAAAAGCCAACTGAAAATTTATACAAAGTGCTAAAACTCATCCCGGTAAAACTTAAGGAACTAAGGAAGGAGATCTGAATCTGGGATTTACAGTTTCTCATTCAAACCTACCTCGAAGGAACTTATGTTTTAGGATAAAAACAGGTGGCCGAAGAGGAGAGTCAGAAGAAGAAAAAGGAGCAGATGAAACGATGTAAAAGCAGAGAGTGGAGCCTGTGTCACCAAGCTACACAGAAGCCAAGGTTGAAAGGGACCAGTGTAGACTGAATCCGGATATCACTAGATGTGCACACAAAATGAACTCTTTGCCTTACACCACAAATAAGCAAAGTGTTCAAAATGAAACACAGTTTCCTGTTAGGGAATTTTTTTTTTTTTAATCATCCTAACCAGGAGTTCACTGAAAGCATTTCCCACTGTTAATAAAGGGCTAACTTGCCAGTTATAATGGTACTCAATGACACTGGAAAGTGAAAGAACGCTACAACGCAGACACCCCAAATTCCGGGAGCAACACTTGGCTCAGAAGAGTAGGATTTAAAAGATACTTTCTTTCCGGCTATGAAGGAAGTGAGTTACTTGTGGAATTTTACAAAGTCTTAATCTACTAAGGTGCGAGAAGGCTTTCTACACACACAAGAAGGCTTTCTAGCTTGCGGTACACGCTACACAGTCCTCTCTGTGATGAGTCTGTAGATGAGTTTAACTTTCAGATGGAGAGAGCTCATGGGCCACAGACTAAGAGCTCCAACAGCATGCCCCAAACCTCCAATCCCCAAATGAAAAGAAGAAAAGAAAAGAAAAAAGTAAATCTTTCCTAGGTGAGGCGAGATGTCATTGACTTTAATTTCAATAGACTCACTGTCCCGAGATCTACAATTCTACACAATGAGCGCAGGCGTTCCAAAACCCAGGGAGCCTTAGAATGGCATCCTTTCAAGGGAGAGAAATTAGAAACAGCCCACAACACAGACACTTTGAGGATTTTTTTTTTTAACATAAAAAAGCCTTCCAGGAATCCTGATTCCACCTCCTCCCCAAAAGTGGCAAAACCAAATAAAACTTCAAAGTACTCACACGTGTCTGAACCAAGTTGTATCTGAACTAGCATTCGCTATTTTGTCTCTTTCTCTCACGGTCTGAGGCAAGAAGTGAAACCTTTAGAAGAGAAGCAGCCATGCATTCGCTGAAACATTGGCTCCGGGAAAACCTCCTCTTCTAATGCCTCGCCGCTCCAAATGTCTACGGATTTTAAGCCCAAACCCTAGGGCGTCCTGCCCCGGCGAGATGCCAGCAGCACTTGGGGGCTACAGGAGGAGGATTTGAACAGCATGGCTCAGAGAACCGTGCAAAGATTTTGCATGTGTATTGTAGTCATTGAAAGGAGGGAAGGGATGAGACCCGGGGCGCCTTCACTGTCTCTCGGTGGGTGTGGAACCCTCCAAAGCACAATTGACAGCCAGAGAGGCCATCTTTCCAAAAGTAAAATGGTGTTGGAAAGTGATCCAGAATTCACAACTATTCAAACACAGAGAGCTACCTCAACTGAAAGGTGTATACCAGGGCGGGTCCCCATCTCAAGCAGGTCTCCTCCCCCGGGGGTCCCCACTTGGGCTGGGGTAAGAAGCGCTCCGAAAGCCCCACATCCAAGACCTTAGGGCGGGGTGGGAGCCCAGGTGTGCTAAACTCAGGTATACCCGCGCAGCTCAGGGGAACGTGGGGTCTCGGGGTCTCTCGGCATCCACCCAGGCGGAGCAGGCCGCGGGGGGCTCGGGTCCCCTGGTTTCGGGGTGCGCGGAGCGAGCGGGCGCGGGGACGCGCTGGGGCGGCAGCGCCCGCGTACACCTGGCCGCCGACACCAGTTGCAAAGGGTCCAAGTGAACCGCAGCGGCCGCTGAGCCTGGCACCGCTCTGGTCCCGGCTCACAAAGACCCTTACGGGAAAGCGAGAGGGAGCCCACGCCGCGGGAATCCCACCGGGGGAGCCGCACCAATGTCCGAGGGGCTCTTACCTCGGATCCGCCCTCCGAGCCGCCGCGCTCCTCAGGGAGTGCCACGACCTCCCTAGACGCAAGAGGACCTGTGGCCGAGGCAGAAAGATCCCGGAGCTGGAGCGCCCGCCGCGCCCCGCTGCAGACACGCCGCAGGGGGACTGCCCCGCGCCCTGCACCCAGCGCCCCACGAACCCGCCTCGCCCGCCGCCCGGGCCGCGTGTGCGCGCCGCTCGCTCCCGGTCACAGCCAGCACGCGCCGCGCATGCCCAGCAGCGAGCCGGGAACGCGCGCTGCCCCGCGCGGCCGGGAGAGGGCTCCGTTTGCTAGGTCTTGAGGACAGTTGAATCTCTAGTGAATCTTAGGGCTCTGGACAGGGTGCAGATGACTTCACCTGGCAAGGCAAGCACCTCACCGTTCAGGGGAGACCCGGAATCCCAGCCTCAGCTGATGTCTACAGTTCCTCAAGTGAACCGACCTGGGTCTGCAGAGCCTGGGACAGGGGTGATACCCTAGGCGGAAAGAGCGCTCTTGTGACTGCAGCCAGGTCCTGCTGCACAACTGATGACCAATATTAATCTAGGAGTTACAACCCTACCCAGCTACGAGCAGGAGGCATTCCCCAACCTCAGACCTGTGTCCCTTAGTCTGCTTCTTTACCAACTCCTCAACTCATGCATTGGGCAAATGGTACCCAAGGACTTCGCTGGTTTAGAGAGGCTATAAAACGCCAGCCCTGGATGTAGCCAGCATGCCCAGGCCTGTCTCACAAGGCGTCCTGGATCCCATTTTTCATTGGAGCTCCTGCCAAGAGCCTGGTGTAGTTTCGAGTATGGGAGACTCTTTAGTTCGGTAATAACTACTCACCACTGCTCAATGCTCCCTGGCTCGATCACTGGAGCCACAAAATAAGAATCTGCCAGTCTTCTCTCCTGACTCTGGCATTTTTCTTACCTTTTACAATACCTCCGTTGTCACAGCTACGCCCCCAGACACCCGGCCTTCTAACTTCCAAGGCAATTGACTTCCAGGTGCCAAGACAGACTATTAAACAAAACTTGGCTTAAATAGCTGGGCCTACCTGCTTTTCGAGGCAAACCAAAGGTCATTCAAGAGAATGTGAATTACCAGGCCAAGACGGAGAATAAAAGGGGGCAGTGATAGGTTTTATGGTGAAGTTTCATCTCCTGCCTCCAACCAGAATTTTCCATCCAACATTCCCAACAGACAGACATCCACTTGAGTATGTCCAGTATTGGAAATGGCTGGTTTTGATAGATCGTATAGGTAACTAGGATTGTTAATTGACAATGCAGGCCAGGAACTAAGAAATTTACTTCCATCTCTAACCCTTAAAACGAATCGTCACTTTAGAAAAGTGGGAAAGTGATATTCAGAGCTTTCTTTTTGCCAAAGCCAATAGTGACCTTAGGGTTAAGATCCAGGCCTGCCTACACCACAGTTTACATAAATAGATTTATATACTTAAATCAGCTCTCCTTAAACTCTAGACTGCTACAGATCTACCCTGAGGACTTACATGAAATCCGTCTTACTCCTTACAGATATGGTAAGCCTTGAAATAGTAGAAGCAGACTAATAAGTAACCAACAGGGCCTTCTGTTAGTTATTTTGAGGCTTGAACTCAAAATGTTTTTTCCTTTCACTTGGTCCTCAAATGGCAGAGAAATCTGTCAAAACCATTCTTTTCTGACTCAAATGAGCTTTAGGCTTTTTATTCTCTGAAATCGTGTGCACGAACACTTGCGTACGCACGCACAGACACACACACACACACACACACACACACACAGAGAGAGAGAGAGAGAGAGAGAGAGAGAGAGAGAGAAGCTAAAGTGATCACTGAGTCCTTTGATCCAAGCAACCCTTCCAGCAATACATCTCAAACCTGTCTCTGGTTTTCTTTTGGCAAGCACACTGCCCGGAGTCAAACAGAAGAGGCCTATATTGAAAGAACTTCAACTGAACTCTATCTTCCACCTTAATACTCTCTGTAACTCTATATCGTTAAATCTTAATTTTCCCTTTTAATTTTATCTTTGTAGCAGTACATACTTTCATAGAAATATTAGCTATCACCATAAGCTTAGAGTTTGATGTACATTTGTTTCATTTGAGTCATCTGGATTACAATTTGCTAAGATTCAATGTCAAATTTTCCTGTTTAAATGTTTTAGTGGATTTTTATTTCTTTAGTCTCTCTCTCTCTCTCTCTCTCCCCCTCCCTCCCTCCCTCTCCCTCTCTTGCTCTCTCTCCCTCCCCTTCCCCTCTTCCACCCTGCTCCCTCCCCCTCCCCCTCTCCCTCTCCCTCATGTGTGTGTGTGTGTGTGTGTGTGTGTGTGTGTGTGTGTGTGTTTAGATTTACCATGGCACACCTACAGAAATTAGAAGAAAACTTGCCAGACTCAGTCCTCAATTCTCAACTTCTACCTTGTGGATCCCAGGAACTAAACTCAGGATGTCAAGATTGGCTGTAAGTTCTGTCGCCCACTGTGCCATCATAACAGCTTGAGTTTAGCTGTTCATAGTGAAACCATATATGCTTTTACTGTTTGAAGACCTCACTTATTGTTAGGCCTGTTTGGCGCATGCCTACAATCATGGCACTTAGGAAACACAGCCAAGGAGAGCAGGAGCTCAAAGCTACCCTTCTTTAAGCAGTCATTTCATGGTTAGCCTGAGCTACAATCAAAAGAAAAAAAACTCACTTGTTAATGTTGGCATATGGAATAAAAAATGATGTGGAGAAGAATAAACATAAATATATCGAGTAGATGAGCATCCCACATGTTGGTTGAGTGTACAGCTGGGTATAAAAGCTACATACCAAGAGTTTCATTTCAAATATATCAAACTAGGCAAAAGAGATGATTTTAATCAATCTCATCAACAAATACATGATACATATATGAGGTAATAGATGCCAAACACTAGATTCAGTTACCACGTTGAGATATGTATCTATCAAAATATACAAATGCTAAGAAGACATATTTTTTTTCAAGACACAAAGAGAAATGTCAGAAATTGGTTTTTGTTGTTGTTGTTGTTGTTGTTGTTTTCTTAATGTGTAAACTTTTAATGGCAGAATTTAATCTGGGGAGTTTAGTCAGAAGTAGTCTTCAAAGTTCTTTAAACAAACTCCATAATTCCACCCTATAACCTGATACAGGAATGTCACTTAAGATCCACTGTGTTCTCCACCCTGTGTGCCCATATGTCTGTCTGTCTGTCTGTCTGTCTGTCTGTCTGTCTGTTTCTCTCTCTCTCTCCCTCCCTCTGTGTGTGTGTGTGTGCGCGCACACACGCGTGCTCACACACGCTCACACGTGTGTTTGCGGTATGATCGTTTTGAACTCAGGCCTGGAGCATGCTTGGCAAGTGTTTTAGTTGAGCTGTTCTGAGTTTCAAACAGGCATAATACAAGACATGTCTCTGGACAAATGTAGAAGAGAGGCACTATAATTTAGAACATGATTACTATATCTGATCTCAATCTCCTATGTATGATCTGGTAGCCAAGTGCCCTCCCTGTGGCCACCACTGCTGGTATGGTATCATTTGTCCCTTGAGAGAGTGTGCCAAATGCTTAAGTCATTTGACCTTTTCACACTTAGGGCTGCTTGGGCTTCTTGCCTCTTACTTTGTGACAGTTATGCATCTTGTTTATTATGGTTCTTCCTGTGCATTTGTGCGCTCAGACTCTCCACTGGTCAAAACTAAATACAGGCACATTCTTTCCACGTAGGTGAAATAGTTTATTTTTGGCTGTCTGATTTTTTTTTAATAGTAATTTGTTTGCCACACGGAGAATTTGTTTCAAATGCTACATGCAAATCATTTCTGGGGGGAACTTCACTTTATTATCTTCAAATTTCCCATAAATGAATGTCTGTTAAATGGAATTCATAGACAATGATCACAGGACGTATAGGAAAAAGTAATCAAAATGACTGGCAGCAAAAATAGACAATGATTGGATTTAGGCTTCAGAAAAGCTAATTAACTATGATCTGTTAGGGGGGGGAACCAAAAGTCTGAGTAAAAGAGCAACTAAAACGGCTAAGGATGCATGAAATAGAAGCCTCCCCAACACTCGTAAAAGAAAATACACTTCGGAAGTTGGAAACGCCCTAAGAACATGTGAGGAAAATGTCCAATCAAAGCATGGGGCTGAGAAGAGATAGGAAAGCCAGGAAAGACGTGTGGATCATGTGCATGCAGCTACGGAGTCTCTGACAGACAGAGAAAAGAATGCAGGGGAAGCAGGAGGTGAGGAAAGAAGAGTAGCCGACATTCTAAGATGGGTTAAGGCATACCTCAAGCACACACACACACACACACACACACACACACACACACACACGGAGGGAAAAAGATCAATCTTAAAAGCATCAAGAGAAGAAAGTATAAAGGAGAGACAAATAACTAAATAATTATGAACGGCAATAATGAGAGAAGACGGTGAAATATCTCCAGAGAGCTAGGTAAAAGTCACTGTCAGCCTAGAGTATAATGTCCAGAAAATTCTATTTTTCATAGCAAAGTTAAAACGAGACATTTTCGAATGAGCAAAAGGTACCTTTTGAAAAGCCCACATCAGAGGAAGAGGATGCTGGGAAAACAAGTGAGCGAATGAGTTAGGACTTGGGTCGAGGACTTGGGTCGATTCCCAGAGATCTAATCTGTAAGGAGCAAAACTGAGTCTTATGAAACACACAGAGTTAAGAAGAACATCGCTGTAATACTAGCCAGTAGCATGAAGTCAAGAGGAGCAGGGTCAGAGCCAAACTGTTCTGAAGTTACATTGTTTCAAGAAGGCCGAATGTTAATTTTAAATGCCCTTAAGGAAAACATTCCAAGATGGCAACAAAATCTTCCCATAGGGTCATTGCAGTGTGAAAACGCTTTATGTGGATTTATTTACTTAAATCCTCAATAATCTTCTGGAAATCTCCGTTGGTGAGACACACATGCACACACATGCACGCACACACACACGCACACGGGGCACATAAGCAGTGTAATTGGGAATGTGTCTCAAAAATCCATGTGGCTGTTGAGAGACATTGCTCTCCCTCTGCACATATGCACTGCATATGCATGTATCATGTGTGTAGGTATGCATATGTATATGTACACATCAATGTAACTGTATTCTCCTAACATGTTTCTAAGACTACCTCTGAACTGGGGACTGACAAGCTTTTTTTTTTTTTTTTTTTTTTGATGAAAGCCACATAATGGATGCCTCTGCTCTGTAGGTCAGTGATTTCTGATTGCTGCCCCTACATGGATCAAAAGCAGCCACCCATATACATAAGAATTACCTTGGTTGTGTTGCAATAAAGCTTTATGTGTACACATGAATTAGAACTCTCTTTACAGTTCCCATACTCTTCATCTTCTGAGATTCCCATCCATTCAGAATGTGCCAACCATGCTTAGTTTGCCAACTATGAAAAAAAGGAAAAAAAAAAAAAAAACAAACCAGGGCAGCCTGGGTTTGGCCCACAGACAGCAATAATTCACTGTCTTGGTCTTGGTCCAGACTCATCTATACTTCCAAGGAAATAGAGTTGGAAATCAACAGCCGTCTATTTTTTAAGTTTTGTGTTTAAAACCATAGCACATTCCTAAAGATTAACTTACATAAGAGAGACTTAAACAGACTTCCAGATAGCTCGTGGATCACAGACAAAATCATAAGGGAAAATTTAAATTATTTAGAACTAACTAGGTGTGATAGAGTACACCTTTAATCCCAGCACTCAGGACGTGGGGCAGGTGGATCTCTTTAGAGTGGAGGCTGGGTCTAGCTAGTCTTTGCAGCCAATTCTAGGTCAGACGATGAGGAGACCCTCAATATAGTGAGAGCCTGTCAAACAACAACAGCAAGACAGAAACACCAAAACTATTTAGAATTACAAGAAAAGAGAAATGCATGTTAATGTATTTGGATAATATAACCTTCTGTTACAGTGAACACGAGGAAGCAACATTGTGTTCAGTGGGTTAGAAAGGAGCAAAGGCAAATATTACTGATGAGCATTTATTTCTGTTGGTACGGTGGCAAACATAAGACTACCACAGATCTCAGGACGGTGGTTAGTTCTGTGAGCGAAGGGTGGCTGGGGTAGAGAGACAGATGGAAGTAATCTGTGGTAGTCTTTATCAAGAGCTGCAGACCTGTCTGTCCCAACGCCCATCCTTGTCCCTCCTGGAAAAGCCTGGAAAAGTGCTTGCAGCTGGGGGCTCTTAATGCAAGGAGACAGCAAGGGGACGGGAAAGACTGTAGACCAGGAGGCAGAAGGACGAGGTGATTGTAGTTCTAATTGGTGAGAGTGATGCAGTCAGGCCTTCCTATTTACTGAGCCTCTAGTCAACCAAAGGTCTCGCTGGCTGTTATCCATAGCGTTGGAATACTCAGGAATGCTCCAGACAAAACACTGCTTCCCCAACAGGGCCTGTTGCTAACTTGAAATGTGAGTTTATTGTCTAATCACGTGGTTTGCTCCTCCTGGAAATCCTTATGTTTCTATATCATTGAGAGGGAAACTTACATCTTGAACATGACAGTTATCGATCCATATGTTAGCAACATCTGAATATGAAGCATGAAAAACGGCGTTTGTTTTCTCTTTGGAGACATGGCGCTACGTCTGCCACCGAACAGCAAAATTGCCATTTTTGGAAATGTAGCCTGCGTTATAGCATACTTTGTCCTTGCTTGCTGTGGTAACACCATCACCAAAAGGCACTCGGGGAGGAAAAGGATCATTTGCTTACATGTCCCAGGTCTCTGTCCACCACAGTCAGGGAGGAACCGTCTTTTGCAGGAAGTGAAGCAGAATGTTGGAGGAGTGCTGCCAGACTTGAGGTCAGCTCCCTTTCTTGGGAAGCCCAGGACCACCAAGCCAAGGGTGGCACCACCAACAGTGGGCCGAGTCCTCCCATATTAACCATTAATCCAGAGGAAGCCCCCATAGACTTGCCTTCAAGTCAGTTTGATGGAGGCAATTTCTGAATTGAGGTTCTTTTCTCCCAGAGGACCCTAGTCTGTGTCAACTTGACAAAAACCCCCACCAGCACACATGTTCCATATTTTAGTCAAACTAGATGCTTTTGTATCTATGTAAGAAGGCAGGTGAGTCCACAGGAAATACTGGCAATAATTAAAATAACGGGAAAGGAAAAGGATCAAAAGCGCTTATACTTTTTCCAGTATAGTCATAAGAGTCTATTTCACAATGGCAGAAAATTATGTATCCATTATTGTCTTGTGGCAGGAAACTATGTATTAATTATTGTCTTAGATGGGAAGCAAAATATATAATTGTCAGGTGAAGAAAGTAAGTTACAATAAACTCTGTGACATAAATTACATTATGTTAAGAAAAAAAATCACCAAATAACAGTTTGAAAAATACAGGTGAACAGTTGACAGTATTTTTATGGAGGAAAGGGTGAGGATTTAAATGGGAGTTACTTTCACTAAGACAATCAGTGTTTTCAATTATGTGCGTCTATGGTGGGGAGGACGTGCATGGGAGTGCAAGTGCCTGAGGGGGTCTGAGGCATCAGGGCCTTTGTTATAGGAGTTGGAGTTGTGAGCTGCTCATCTGTATGTCAAACCCTTAGTCCTCTGCAAGAGCAGCTCATACTCTCCTTAGTCACCTCTCCAGCCCTAACTTTGTTTTTGAGGCAGTCTTAGCTGTACCAGAGTGGTCCTAAACTCACACTCACTCTGCAGCCAGTCAAAGACGACCTTGAACTCCTGACCTTCTAAATCAGTGCTTCTCAACCTGTGGGTCCCTCCCCTCATCCCTTTGGGGTCAAATGACCCTTTCACAGGGGTCGAATATCAGATATCCTGAATATCAGATAGCTTCATTACAGATTTGTAACAGTAGCAAAGTTACAGTTATGAAGTAGCAATGAAATAATCTTATGGTGGTGGTGGGGGAGGGGTCACCACACTGTGAGGGACTGTATTAAAGGGTCACAGCATCGAGATTAGGAAGGTTGGGGAACTGCTGCTGCTCTAAAAGCTGGGTTAGGGGCATGTGAGACCCTCGGAGTTCATACAGTTCTGGGCACTGAACTTAGGCTGTCACCCATTAGCAAGTACCCTAGCACCCACCCTTATCCCAGCCCTTCAGTTACGTTTTTGTTTGCTGTTCGAATTTTCAACTCTAAATCTGTGGTAGTTTGTAGCAAAGAAAGGTTAACATATTTTATTAACCCCTGTGAATTGAGTCTCTGAATTTTCTCTCCTGTTCTAGTGAATTTAAAACTTATTCTGCCAGATTTTTTTTTTTTAATGTCTATCCCTAATGTCTAAAGCAGGGTCGGTTTTGTCACTGTTGTTGTTGTTGGTGGTGGTGGTGGTAGTGGGTTTGGTGTGTTTGTTTGTTTGTTTTCCTTTGTAGCTTTAGGCTTTCTGTGCTCTAGACTCTCGGGGCTATTTAGTAATTGCCCCGGGCACACTCATCGCGGTGTTGCCAGCACAGACTCTGCTGCCTGTACTTAGCATCCAAACTTTCTTCTTCCTTGACTTCTGAATCATCCTAAAAGGAAGTAAATCCCAAACAAAAAAGTCCCTATTAGAAGCCTGGAAGCTTTGGAAAGGCAAAGCTAAGCATCTAAATTGGTACCTCACGGAGAAATCCCTTGGAAGTGCAGATAATTTTTCTGCTCATGATATAAGTGTCTAAATTTTAGTGGGGAGGGGGGCGGACAAACAAACATGTCCTCCAGTCTCCATTTACAAGTGCTGTAAGGGGGCTCCAACACCAGGTAGTCTGGAGGGAGAAGAGGGGGATGGAGAGGGGAAGAGAGTGTGTGTGGAGGGGAACAGAGAGAAAAGAAAATGCAGAGGGAGTGTGAAAGAGAGAGGGGGAAGGAATGAGAAGAAGGAGGGAAGAGAGGGAAAGAGAGAGGTAGAGACAGAGAGAAATAGAGGGAGGAGAGGAGGGTAAGAGGAAGGGAAGGGGGAGGGAGGACAGGGGAAAGGGAGGGAGAAGAAGAAGGAGAGAGAAAGAGGGGTAGGGAGGGGGGAAGAGAGTAGGGGGAATCTTGCCTTTTACTTTCCAGCCACAGGAAACATCTCTGAAGAAGCATTCTCCCAATGTGAAGCTTTCAAAGCCATCCCCACACTTCCTTATCTTATGAAGCACCGGGAGTCTTACTGTATTAACTATAATTATGAGTATTCCTGAGGTACACAAGCTCTCATCCAAAACACCAGATGCTTGTGACTCTGTAAAAGTTGACACCAGGTCTCCTTCACACCCCAGCAGGGTCTGTAATTAACACGTCTATTTCCACAGAAGAACAGAATCACACCGATGAGTCCATAAGCTGCCTCACATCAGTTCAGATCAAATGTGTTGACAAACAAGTGCCAGTCACGTCAGCGTTTGCCACCGAATAGAATGAAAAAAAAATGGCGTGTTTTAAAAATACGTATATGGGGGCTGGAAAGGTGGCCCAGTAGTTAAGAGCGCCTGCTGCTCTTGCAGAGGACCCAGGTTTAGTTTGTAGGGTCTACAAGGCAGCAGCCCCCAGTCATCTGTAACTCCAACTCCAGGAGATCTGGTGCCCTCTTCTGGCTTCACTGGGCACTGCACACTCATTATAGATGTCATACCTACAGGCGTGTTATTGAGTTCACATCTAGGTAATGCAGGTTCTCCCTAGACAGCTACGATATTGTGTCCTCAAAATGTGTGCATCCCAGAGTCTTCCTGCCTCCACAGTGAGTCAGGCACCCCCCCTCCCAGTCTCTTCCGACCTGACTTCATCCACCACCTTTCTTTTTCTAAACACTGCTTTCACTCTGAGATAATGCAGTTCATAATAATCACTTATTAAATTGAATATATGAGTGTTACATCAAGAACTCCAAAGTCATAGCACAAGGGCTGAGCAGTCTTATCTCGCACTCGTGACATCCGGGAACGGGGAACGGCCTGAGAGGCTGTTCGTTTGCTAACGTCTCTCATCTGAATCCCCAATTTCCGAGATTATTATCTTCACAGAGAAGAAGACCAAGTTTCTGATGTCCTTTCCGGAGAGGACATTTTATGAAGCTGCGTTATTCTAATATATGCGCAGGTGGCATTTCTGTCGCAGAAAACAACTGAAGTCTAACGTTTATCGGGCATTATGCAAAAATAATAGGCTATGACAATAAAAAAGTGTTTAGGAAGAGTTCCTCGCGGGGCTGATATCTGCACGCCATCTCAGTCGGTCGCCAGAGTTTTTCTTCTCGCTGGACTGGCAAATCCTCCTGCACATTGCTCCCACATCACACATTAATCCTCGCTTATTAGAGTCTCAGCATGGGCCCTTCCACAGCTCCCACACGTAAGTCCTTCAGTGGCACTGGCCAGGAGTCACACTTACCCACTACACACAGGGGGTGTGGGGAGCTGCAGAGGGTTATGTCTGGAAGTCAAAACAAGGGCTATGCACGCATGCCTCAAGGCCCGGGAGAGAAGGAGGCATTGACGGTACAACCTCAACACCAGGTGCTGATTGGAGAAAGGCGATTAAAGCCTTCTCCAGGACACCGTGCTGTGGGAGCCCCAGGAACGAGTCAGGTGACTCTTGGGTACCTTAAAGGTCTCTGACTCACCCATTCAGCCGAGGTCCAGGCCCTGCCAAGTGCAGGGACAGGCCCCGGGGACATGGAAGAAAGAACAAGATGACATAAATAAATAATCACTCACACCCATACACCATTCTGTGCCACCGCAGCATGCTACCCAAGCACTGAGAAATGACGCCCCAGTGCCGCTCTGCGAAAATCAAGTGTGACATCAGGTTCTCACCACGTTGTGCGAATGAATGCCTCCCAGACTCTGTGCTGTCCCGCGAGGACTCCAGCATCTCCACCACAGCTCTACAGAGCTGACTGTTCCCTCTCCCTACACCTTTCCTTCAGAAACCTACGCAGCTGGTGCCTCCATTCAGATCCCAGCTCAAATGGCAAGCTCATCTGCTTAACCACACTATTTACATATATTTCTGTCTTCTCTCTCTCTCTCTCTCTCTCTCTCTCTCTCTCTCTCTCTCGCGCGCGCGCGCTCTCTCTCTCTGTTTCTCTCTGTCTCTGTCTTTCTCTGTCTCTCTTTCTCTCTGTCTTTCTCTGTTTCTCTGTCTCTCTCTTTCACACACACACACACACACACACACACACACACGGCACGCACACCAACACGCACGGGTGCACACACCCCCTCTCTGTCTCTCCCACTGCATGTTACATGACCCCTTATTTACTTCCTTATCACAGTCTGGACGTGGAGTTCACTAACTTAGCGTCTCTTCACCGCATGCAAATTCTGTGTGAGCGGGGACTTAGTGGTGTTGTTCAGTCATGTCCCCAGTGTTGGGCAGAGCTGGAAGGACGACTGGATGAGGAGAAATCTGAAATGAAGTATGAAGACTTCGAAGCGTTCCATTGAGGGAATAATGGGTCAGGGATGGGAGAGGATGCGGGATACAGGAGCATGAAGATTGAGAGGGGAAAGCTGAGACACAGAGGGAAAACTGAGGCACGTTGAAGGGATTGCAAGGGGGAAATGGAGTGGTCTGTGCCCAGCGCACTGTTGGTTAAGTGCTGTGCCCCAGAGTAAATGAGTGAATAATAAATGGCTGGGGCTGGGCTCCAGAAAGCAACCCCAACCCACTCAGGTCAGCTAGCCTCAGGAAGCCAGTAGAGAAGCCACCTGGGAAGAACAAGTGACTTGGCCACCTGAGGGGGAGCCTGAGTCCCTGAAGGAAGAGGATACTATCCCTGAGTCAGGATCAGGTTAGCATTCATGATTACAGCTCCATACCCAGTTTCCCAAGCAGAGGTGGCATCAGAGGAAGAGTCAACCCCATGCTGGACATTTGGGGGTAGAAATATCTTCATAGCAAGTGGGAAAACACCAGCTTACAGCATAGACAGGTTGAGATATACACATGCACCCTCAGGATGAGCTATTAAAATCAGGCAAATCATCACGAGGGAAAAAGACCAGAGGCCAAGGAAGAGAAAGGGGCTGCATTGGGCAGTGTAAGGCAGCTACGATGCTGATAAAAGTGTCAAGTGTGAGCTCACAAGGACACACACCTGAGAACACCCCACGCTGTGTTGCTCCGTGTGGGGGCCCAGTGTCCTTGCACAGAGAAGAGACACAAATTCTCATGGAAAAAATATGGGGGCTGGAGAGATGGCTCAGTGGTTAAGAGCACCCGACTACTCTTCCAGAGGTCCTGAGTTCAATTCCCAGCAACCACATGGTGGCTCACAACCATCTGTAAAGAGATCTGATGCCCTCTTCTGGTGTATCTGAAAACAGCTACAGTGTACTTATATATAATAAATGAATAAATCTTTTAAAAAAAATATGGGAAGAAGAAAAATGCTAGAAGGAAGTGTGGAGCTGGGTAAGAGCAGTCCTGCGAAGATGCTAAGAGAATACACCTTAAGAACACAAGGTTTTTCCATCTAAAAGAAAATTGTGGGGGTTGGGGATTTAGCTCAGTGGTAGAGCGCTTGCCTAGCAAGTGCAAGGCCCTGGGTTCGGTCCCCAGCTCCGAAAAAAAAGAAAAAAAAAAAAAGAAAATTGTGTATTCGTTCATTGTGTGTAAGCCTTTGTGTGTCTGTATGTGCTTCTGTGTGTTTGTGCTAGTTTTTCTAAATGTGTTTGTATGTGTGTGAGAGAGCATGTGTGTGCATGCATGTGTGTGCATGTGTGTCTATATGTGCTTCTGTGTGTTTGTGCTGGTATTTCTTAATGTGTGTGTTTGTGTATATGTGTATGTGTTTGTGCCTGTGTGTGTGTGGTGTGTGTGTGTGTATGCATATGTGTGTATGCATGTGTGTATGTATGTGTGTATGCATGTGTGTGTGCATGTGTGTATGTGTTTGTGCCTGTTTGTGTGTGTATGCATGTGTGTATGCATGTGTGTGTGCATGTGTGTATGTGTGCCTGTTTGTGTGTGTATGCATGTGTGTATGCATGTGTGTATGTGTTTGTGCCTGTTTGTGTGTATATGCATGTGTGTATGCATGTGTGTGTATGTATGTGTGTATGCATGTGTGTGTATGCATGTGTGTATACATGTATGTATATGTGTGTGTGTGCGTGTGTATATGCATGTGTGTGTGTGTGGTGGGTTTGTGTGTACTCTACCTTCACTGTGACTCCATATACAAGAATTATTAATCTCCCAACAGCTCCAAATGAACTCCCTATCACTGAGGATGACTCTGCCCTTCTGATCCCCCTACCTCCACCACTCCACTGCTGTGATTGCAGGCACACGCTTCTGTGCCCGGTTCATGTAGCACGGCAGATTGACCCACGGGCTGCACACTCGCTAGCCTAGCATCCTGCTGACCCAGCCTTGCCTCCGGTCCTTATTATCCCTACTTTCATACATGAGGAGATGCTGTACAGAGATGGGTGCTCTCCATCAGAGAGAGGGTCTAGGATGAAACCCAGTCGCCCAACTCCGAAGCTCGGATCTCAGAACAGGAAGATGTTGCTTCGCGAGATCACGGACTCCAATGGAAGAGCGGCTCTGTAGACAGCAGGGAAGAGGTGGAGCTGTGGCATGGGACAGACTAGTAACCAAGCCACCAGGAGTGACAGAAGCTGTTTTGTGTTTTCCGAGAGCAAGTGTGAAGCATGCGGGATGAGTGGGTCTTATTTACAGCCTACTCAACAAGTGCTGAGGGGAGGGAGGGGGCCGACCGGAGACACCCGACCTCCTTCAGCAGCACGGATCCTATTCCAGGGCTCGAAAATGCTTTGTGGAGCCAAGGGGGAGCTTCACCTTGAAAAGTCAGAAAGCATACACTCTTTTTTTTTTATAAAGCAAGTTTTTATTGGATATTTATTATTTAAATTTTAAATGTTATCCCCTTTCCTGTTTTCCTGTCCATAAGCCCCTATCCCTCACCCCTCCCCCTTTTTCTATAAGGGTGTTCCCCCTCCCCAACCACACCCACTTCCCGCCTCCCCGCCCTGACATTCCCCTACACTGGGGCGTCCAGCCTTGGCAGGACCAAGGGTTTCTCCTCCCATTGGTGTCCAATGAGGCCATTCTCTGCTATATATGCAGTTGGAGCCATGGGTCTGTCCATGTGTAGTCTTTGGGTAGTGGCTTAGTCCCTGGGAGCTCTGGTTGGTTGGCATTGTTGTTCTTATGGGGTGGCAAGCCCCTTCAGTTCCTTCAATCCTTTCTGTAATTCCCCCAATGTGGACCTCATTCTCACTTCAATGGTTGGCTCTGAGTGTCTGCCTCTGTATTTGTCATGCTCTGGCAGAGCCTCTCAGGAGAGAGCTATATCAGGCTCCTGTCAGCATGCACTTCTTGGCTTCATCAATATTGTCTAGGTCTAGTGGCTGTATATGGGACGGATCCCCAGGTGGGGCAGGCTCTGAATGGCCATTCCTTCAGTCTCTGCTCCAAACTTTGTCTTCATATCTCCTCCTATGAATATTTTTGTTCCCCCTTTTAAGAAGGTCTGAAGCATCCACACTTTGGTCATCCTTCTTCTTGAGTTTCATATGGCCTGTGGATTGTATCTTGGGTAATTCAAGCTTTTGGGCTAATATCCACTTATCGATGAGTGCATACCATGTGTTTTTCTGTGATTAGGTTAACTCACTCAGAATGATATTTTCTAGTTCCATCCATTTGCCTATGAATTTCATGAAGTCATTGTTTTTGATAGCTGACTAGCACTCCATTGTGTAAATGTACCACATTTTCTGTACCCATTCCTCTGTTGAAGGGCATCTGGGTTCTTTCCAGCTTCCGGCTATTATAAATAAGGCTTCTATGAACATGTGCCTTGGTTGTATGTTGGAGCATCTTTTGGGTATATGCCCAGGAGTGGTACAGCTGGGTCCTCAGGCGATACAATGTCTAATTTTCTGAGGAACCTCCAGACTAATTTCCATAGAGGTTGTATCGGCTTGCAATCCCACCAACAATGGAGGAGTGTTCCTCTTTCTCCACCTCCTTACCAGCATCTGTTGTCTCCTGAGTTTTTGATTTTAGCCATTCTGACTGGGGTGAGGTGGAATCTCAGGGTTGTTTTGTTTTGCATTTCTCTGATGATTAAGGATGTCGAATATTTCTTTAGGTACCTCTCAGCCATTCGATATCCCTCAGCTGAGAATTCTTTGTTTAGCTCTGTACCACTCTTGAAATGTCATTTAAATAGAAACTCAAGAGACTAGTGACTCTGATTTTCTTATAATCCACAAGCTTTTAGTGGTTCCCATCCTGGCTGGGGCATTTATTGTTTGTTTCTTTATTGTTTGTTTTAATATGACTAGGGAATGAACCCAGGGCTTCTCAGATGCTAGGCAAACACGGTACCACTGAGCTAGATCTCCAGCCTTCTGTGGCATTTGTAGCTCTTAGCAAGAATGTGAGGTGTTTGTAGTCTTGGGATTCGGCCTAACCGCATCCTTCTGCTTTCCCAAGATTTTGGGGAAAGAGTGAGGATGCCCTCGGTCATATCCCGGTCATATCTGTTCTCCTCTGCATTCTGTCTCTCTTCCTACAGAGGGGGTAAGATTAAGTGCAAGTAACAGTAGACAGAGCCACAGTGACGCACAGAGGAGAGACCTAAGTTAAGGTAATAGTCTGTAGGTATTTGCTGCGTTGCTCTCTCTGCCCTGTGCCCCTGAAAAGCCTCAGCTCTTCTGCTGACCGGAAGTCTTTCCCAAGTCTCCGTTCCTCCTGGGAGCATCTGTAGTGGAAGCATGTCAGTGTGGGGCATTACAGCAGGGTTTCTTCTGTACCCTGTGCCACTGGGCAGCTGTCCCAGCATCCTCCTCTAGCCACATGGACAGCCTTTCCTCTTTGCCCATGTCTACCCCCTGTACACACAAGAGTGTTCAACTTATCCCTAGTGTAATTGCAAGAAGAGGAGATCAGCTACAAAAGATACAGACATCGGGCTATCGAGATGGCTCAAAGAGGGAAATGGCTTCCCATGCAAGTTTGAGGACCCGAGTCCCATCCACTGGAACCCAGGTGAAAAAGTGGAAGGAGAGAAACAATTCCTCGAGGTTTTCCTCTGATCTCTACAGGGCACTGTAGCACCCGTGTCTACACATACCCATACCCACACACCACACACACACACACACACACACACACACACACACACACACACATAACCCCCCTCACACACACACACATACACACACATAACCCCCCCTCTCTCTCACACACACACATAATCCCCTTCTCTCTGACACACACACACATACACACACACACATACACACACACATAACCCCCCTTCTCTCACACACACACCCACACACACTCACACACACATATACAAACAGACATAAACACACACCATATATACAAAAATAAAATTTAAATAAATATATGGAACTCACTTTTTCTGACTTTGGGTGCATTTTCATATTTACTAAAAAAAATTGTTACATGTCCAATTTTGGAAATTCACACCACTTCGAGCCAGATAAAATGCTGCTTGGGAGATGTGTCTCAGAAGGAATTAGGAAGCTCCGGACTTAGCCTGGTCTTTGCTGAGTATTCATTTCTATTTCGGGCAGTGCTCAGCGCAAAGATGAATAGAATTATCTCGCAGACAAATGCAAATAACATTCATAGAAAGACTTTTATTTTCTTCTCTAAACTATGGTATCTTTCTTGCTCGCAGTTCCCTACAGCGGGGTGAAAATTAAAACACCTCGGGTTCAAAGGCATTCTTTCTAAAGTTCCCGATGAACTAGCTTCAAACAAGATTAAGAGTAGGCACAAATGGCAATAGTATCATAAATTAGGTTATTATGCCAAGAAGAAGTAGGAAATAAGATGTGTCTGCCAAGCGTTAGCAGTCATCTCTGTCCACACCCACCCCCATCACTTCTGGGTCAACATCCCAGCACTCAGAGTAGCAAGTATTTGGGCAAGCGTGTGCTCCGAGCTGAGGTGGGTCGAGCACGCATGTGTGCTCCGGGCTGTGGGCCGAGCACGCATGTGTACCGGGCTGAGGTGAACGGAGCACGCATGTGCACCGGGCTGAGGTGAATGGAGCATGCATGTGCTCCGGGCTGAGGTGGGCCGAGCTCGCATGTGCACCGAGCTGAGGTGGGCTGAGCACACAGGACTTATATAATGCTGTGTTATATCAGAGCAGCGGTCATTATGAAGAAACCACATACTTGTTCTGCCAGCAACTAACACTTCACTAGAAATAGAATTCCCACTATCTCCTACTCAGACAATGATCGGCGTCCTTCATGTCAACCAGATGCTCTTTGGAAACCATGAACTTTGTGTACTCTGCAATGATGAGAGAGGCTAAGGACTTCGCTCTACTGACAACCCAATGAGACCACACCAGTTGAATCCAGCTAAGCGTTTCTCCATTTCACTCTTGGACAAATTCTTTTTTACTTTACTTGTTGCAGTACAAGAGTCATTTTGGGTTTCTGTTTTTCTTGGTTAAAAGAATGCAAAAAAAAGTTCTTTTGGTATTGAGAATTTTTTTTTTTTTGCTATCCTGGGCTTTTTATTATCCCAGATAAATTTGGTAATTGGTCTTTCTATCTCTGTGAAGAATTGTGTTGGAATTTTGATGGGAATTGCATTGAATTTGTAGATTGCTTTTGGTAGGCTGGCCATTTTTACTATGTCCATGAACGTGGGAGATCTTTCCATCTTCTGAGGTCTTCTTCAATTTCTTTCTTCAGAGACTTGACCTTCTTGTCAGACAGATTTTTCACGTGCTACTGATTTGTGTGAGGTAATTTTGTATCCAGCCACTTTGCTGAAGTTGTTTATCAGCTGTAGGAGTTCCCTAGTGGATTTTTTTGGGTCACTTATGTATACTATCATATCATCTGCAAATAGTGATATCTTCACTTCCTCCTTTCCAATTGGTATCCCTTTGATCTCCTTTTGTTGTCTGATTGCTCTGACTAGGACTTGATGTACTGTATTGAATAGATAGGGGGAGAGTGGGCAGTCTTGTCTTGTCCCTGATTTTAGTTGGATTGCTTCAGGTTTCTCTTCATTTAGTTTGATGTTGGCTATTGGTTTACTGTATATTGCTTTTATTATATTTAGGTATGGGCCTTGAATTTTCGATCTCTCCTATACTTTTAGCATGAAGGGTGTTGTATTTTATCAAAGGCTTTTCCAGCAGCTAATGAGATGACCATGTGGTTTTTTTCCTTTGAGTTTGTTTATATAGTGGATTAAGCTCCCAGAGACTAAACCACCAATTAGAGTACACACGGGTGGGGGAGATATCCATGGCTCCAGCTGCATATGTAGTAGAGGATGGCCTTATCTGGCATCAATGGGAGGGGAGCCCCTTGGTCCTGTGAAGGCTCGATGACCCAGCAAAGAGGAACACTGGGCACTGAGGCAGGAGTGGGTAGGCAGGTGGGGGCGCACTCTCATAGAGGCAGGGGTAGGGGATAGAGGGTTTGTGGAGGGGGAACTGGGAAGGGGATAGCATTTGAAATATAAATAAATAAAATATCCAATTAAAAAAAAGCAAAAACGGAATGCAAAAAAAAAAACAAAAACAAACCCTCAGTAATTTCTAAACTATAAAATGTTCTATTGCATGTAGACTTTTCTTTTTTTGAGACCACTTACTTCAAAACTGCTCTTAGCCCTTGAACTGCCTGCCCTTGCCTTCTGGACCCTGGGATGGTAGGTGTGCCTCAGCACAGCTTTACCTTTAACCGATTGATGGATAATTAATGCAAATGCTTTTGTCTATTGCTGTCCCTATCTCCCTAACCCAGGGGTGATGTTGCATGCCACTTTGGAAGACTGAAGTGCCTTCATGTGATCACGTGATACCAGGAGTTTGGGGTCAGCCTAGACAATACAATAAGACGGCCTTTTAACGAGTTTAGCTCCTTCGCAAAAAGAGCAGAGGAAATAACCTAGACTATGCTATTTGTGTAGCCTAATAGTTAAATTTGTGGGACATTCACTTGTAAAAGGAGAATTTCCCCTCAATGAGCTTTGAATGGATTCATTTGCTGTGTTTCTGGGACACAGTTCTCCCTGGGTTTTTGACAACCCCTGTTTCCTAGGACCTTTGAGACTCTTTCCAAGTGGTCAGTGGGAATAAACTTCCTCTTTTTTTCCCCTTCTGTGCAAAGTGAGCCACAGAGGCTCTCATGCTATTCTACTGTGTTCCGATTCACCGGCTTCTCACTCAGGACTCCCAGGAGTCTTGCCAAAGCACCAACTGATTTTAATCCGACTCCAAGATTTCAGCTGAGGGTTTGCAAAGTCATCCTAGGCTTTTAAACGTGTTTTCCTGGTGCCAAGTTTAAAAAAATAAATTATTAGAAAATGTTGATGTTCAAACACCTAAGTGACGGTGGCCACGTTGATATTTGTGTAACCCCCAAGAGCACTGTGGTCCCCAGACCCTTTAAGAGGTAGAATGTTCCCTAAAGTGAATTTGGACCATATGAAACACATATTTAAAAAAAAAAAGAAAAAAATAAGCCCTGTTTTCCCGCCACAGTAGAAAAGATCTGTTTTGTTAACGGACTTGATTCTATTCGCCAGAGTAATTTTCCAGATGTTCTGAAAGCTCTAAACAACTACATCCTTTCTGATCTGTGCTGTTCTAAAGAAAAGTTGGCTTGCTACAAAACCACGTAGGCCTGCGATTAAAAAAAAAAAAAAAAAAAAAAACGAAAACAGTAACATTTATCATGAAAACTGAATATTTTAGGCATGGCCTTGAATTCGTGTAGCCAATGGAGTCTTTTTGTGCCTAGAAGATACACACAGGCCTGCGTGTATAGTCTCTTGGAAGGGAGGATAATGGGAACAGGAAGTAGGTCCCAACGTTTTTAGTGTCAATAGTTCTGCACGTGAGTTCCTTTGGCTTCCCCCAGCGTTTACACGGACACACCCCAGCCAAGCTGCTGGGCTGTAAGCTCAGCTCACATCCGGCTATCTTCTTCAGGACTCCTGAAGAGCACAGGAGAGGGCCCATCCTCCTTCATTTGGGTCACGGTCTTTGGCTTCTACTCTAGCTGTCCCTTCCTGGTTTCTCTCCCCATTTTTCCTGTTATTTGTTTGGTTCTGTACTTTAGAAAGTATCCATTCTCTGATCAAATCTCAAACAATGTGGTTTTTTTTTTCTTCTTCCTTACTTTCAGAGATAATAACCAAACACCACCCTTTCAGGCTCCGTGTAGGTGGCTTACAGCGTGATTAAAGCACTTTAGGACACCTTTCCGCCAGAAGTCCTTCTTACAGCCTGCCTAATCAGGTGAGTCATGTAAGCTATCTCCCTCAAAAAGAATGCTGGAGGGAGCTACTTCAGAAAGACAGGGAGTCATGGCACTAGGGTGTAGCTCAGCTTCTGGTCGCTTGCCTGTAGTGCAGGAAGCTCTAGGTTAGATCCCTATGCCCCATAAACTAGGCACCGTGGCACACGTAGGAGGCAGAGGCAGGAGGACTGGAAGTTCATGATCGTCCTAGACGACATCCTTTGAGGCCAGGCTTTGGGGCATGAGAGTCTACCTCAAAAAGGAGGAGGCTTCCTTCCTACCGCTGTCCTCTGCCAGTTTGATGGCTGCAAGATGGCTAAAGCACTTTCTCTACAGCCTGTAGACACTATGAGGAAGGAAGGGAGGAAGGAAGGAAGGAAGGGAGGAAGGAAGGAAGGAAGGAAGGGAGGGAGGGAGGAAGGGAGGAAGGAAGGAGGTTCTCTGTCCAGCAGTCTGTCCCTTTGTAAAGAAGGATGCCTTTTCCCAGTGTCCCATGTCTCTCTGTAGGAAGCAGATGAAGCCCTGAGTGAACTTGTATTGTTGGCATAGGCACAGCTATAACAAGGACCAATGCCCCATGGCCACGGGACATTGGCAAAGCCTTTCTCCATATGGGCCAAGGTGGAAATTGTCAAAGCCTTCTTCCTCTGGCCCAAGTGTGAGTGTTTAAAGATGACTGATCCGTGTGTACAAACCAAGCAACTGCAGCTTCCTCCTCCCATGTTTATAGGCTGGAAACGCTGGTCCACAGAGACCTCCTCCTGAGACTAGCTAGCTCCCCTTTCTGGGCTGAACTTAAGCATACTGACGTTCCAGGCAGCAGCGCAGCACTACGCGTGGCTCTGTTGAATTGTGTCTCACCCACCTGACCCTGCGTGTCTATGGCGTGTCTCTATCTCTGTCCTTTCATTTCCTCCTGGTCTCTAGTCAGAGTCCCCAAGATCAGCTGTGCTGAGAAAGGCGTCTCTCGGACCACATTTGGCTCCCACACCTCCAGAACTGGAGCTCCCAGTAAAGATGGAGACTCAAGCTACTCCCAGCATGGTCCCCACTGCGGAAATGACTCTTGGCTCTCCCAGGGCCTTCATGTATTTAAGCAACATACCTCAAGCGATTGTGGAAATTCAAAAGTACTGCTTCTTACACAATTATTATATAGATTTTTCTATTATTCAATCTATTATTCACCAAGTCTATGGGTTCTATTTCAGATCTCAATAAATAATGATACACACACACACACACACACACACACACACACACACACACACACACAAGCAAAGGGACTGGGGAGATGGCTGTTCTTGCAAAGGTCTCAAGTTTGGTTCCCAACACCAACAATGGGCAGCTCAGAACCTCTCTAACTCCAGTTCTAGGGGGATCTCTAGAGAGCCTCTGGCCTCTGTAAGCACCCGCACTCATTTATACACACAGAGACATACATTCATACACGTAGTTAAATATAATAAGATTTTTTTAATAAAAAGAGTAAGTAGGTGTGTCTTAGTTAATGTTCTGTTTCTGTGAAGAGACACCATGACTAAGTCAACTCTCAGAAAAGACATTTCATTGGCAGCTCTGGCTTACAGCTTCAGAGGTTTAACCCTTTATTGTCATGGCAGGAAGCAGGGCAGTGCTCAGGCACCCGTGATGGTGGAAAAGAGGCTGAGGGTTAGTTCTACATCTGGGTTCACAGGCAGCAGGAAGAGAGAAACTCTGGGCTTGGAATGGGCTTTATGAAACCTCAAAGCCCAAAGGTGTCACTCCCTGGTGACCAAGTATTCAAATCTGAGTCTCTGGGAGCCATTCTCATTCAATCAATCACAGCAGGGCAGTCTTAAGTTTCTTTGTTATTGAGTCTACTCTATTTTACTAAGTCTTTGGGTTGGGGTTTTTGTTTGTTTGTTTGTTTGTTTGTTTCTAGCTTTGTTTGTTTGCATTTTAGTCCCACCCCCACCCAGAGACTATCCCTGAGTATCCTGGAACTCAGTATGTAGACCCCACTAGCCTCAAACTCAGAGAGATCAGCCTGCTTCTGCCTCCCAAGTGCTGGTAATAAAGGCATGCATTACTATTCCCAGCAAGCCAGTGGTTTCTAACTATAAATCACAGAATGAAAACCAGCCCATACTCACTGAGCTTCACCTCAGTGTTGCCCATGGCTGGAACTGAATTACCTCAGCCAGCATGCCTGACAGCCCTGCACAGTTAATGCGCCATTCCATTTGAGTTCACCGTACTAATTACTTATATTCCTATTACGCACTCAAGATCCAAATGTCAAAGAGGGAACTACTGTTATGCCCGAGAGTGCTGTTTGAAGCGTTAAAACAAACAGGAAACCATGGCTTTGGTACTGTGGGATTAGCAAACGCTTAGTGCAAATGCCCTGTGCGAAGCTGCTTTTCGCTACACTGAGGAATACTCACACCTGTATTTAAGACATCTCAGCCCAGACTTCCCAGCTTGAAACATGTCCTGGTTTACAGATGACCCTTCTCTTGTATCTGCAAGAGGTAGGGGAGAAGGATCAAGAAAGAGAGTGGGGGTGGGGGGTGACAAACCCTCTTCTTAAAGGGGCACAATCACAACAGGAGGGCTTCCCGTTCACATGGATTTGGGTGGAAACACTTGGCAGGTAGTCGGCCCCTCTTCTGTAAACTCTGCCGGAACTGTTGTCTGAGAACTTGGGCCCCTGCCCCATGGCTAGAGCTGTCGCCAGCTTCATCACAGCATGGCAGCAAGACTCCAGAAGCAAACTTTCTCATATGAAATCACTGCCATCAGTATCTTAAGGACTGCCCCAGACGCCATCGTGCATCAAGCCTGTGGTATTCTGTCTGATAAGCAATGGTGCAGACCAGGTCCAAAGTCAAATAGATGTAAGTTCCTGCTTCAGATGGGAAAGGGGGGGTAGAGGAAGGAAGGGAGAGAGAGAGGAAGGGGGAAGAGGGAGAGGAAGAAGAGAGAGAGAGAGAGAGAGAGAGAGAGAGAGAGAGAGAGAGAGGAGGAAGGAAGGGAGAGAGAGGGAGGAGGAAGAGGGAGGGGAAGGAGAGAGAGAGAGAGAGAGAGAGAGAGAGAGAGAGAGAGAAAGAGAGAGAGAGAGAGAAAGGGGAGGAAGAAAGGGAGAGAAAGGAAGGGGGAAGAGGGAGGGGAAGAAGAGAGAGAGAGAGAGAGGAGGAAGGGAGGGAGAGAGAAAGAGAGAGGGAGGGACAAAGGGAGGGAGGGAGGGAGGGAGGGAGGGAGAAAGGAAAAGGTAGCCACCTTTAATCTTCAACTCCATAGATAAAATTTGGTTCTGCTTTCAGAGTTCACCCCCATGGACACTCTGTGTTTTTTATAATTATTTGAAATAACCTTCATCCTCATAAATGTTCCAGAAGAAAGCTGAACTGGAAGTGTCAATAAATCTAAAATTAAACTACATATATTATGTTTTGTAAATGATGCTAGATTTATGCTTTTGGACTAATTTGTTTACATATTAGAAAGTCACAATTTGACATTTCCCTTTAAAGCTATTCGAATACATTCCCCCCTAATTTGGAGTGGAGATTAGTAACCATTTTCTAATTATAGGACGTATTTTTTTTTGAGTCTTTTTTTATGGTGTCACTTTGCCCTAGGACTTAAGCTGGGAAAGGTATTTTTATCACACGTTTAGAGGCAACAGTCAAAATCTGGGTGCAGTGAAAACCTTTTTCTGAGATTACTAAAAATATTAGCGACAGAATCAGGACTCAAGTTCTGTAGCCAGCTAGGGTTTGTCCACTCGAAAGGCTTTGCAGAGACACATTCTCAGCAGGAAGGACGTTGCTGGATCATTTAATGTGGCAGCCAGAGCAGCTAAGAACTCTCCCCAAAGCGTTTGCTTTTTTAAATAGTTCTTTCCTAACATTTATTTCATGTTACATGCATGAATGTTTTGTTTACATGTGTGTACATGTACCACAAGCATGCCTGGTACCCAGAGAGGCCAGAAAAGGGCATGGGATCCCCTAGAAGTGGAGTTACAGACAACTGGGTGTTGCCTTCTCAGCACTGGGAGCTGACTCAGATCTCCCAGTGCTCTTAACGGCTGAACCACCTCTCAGCCCATGTGACGATGAAACGATTCTTAATTAGGTACATGGAGTGTGTTCTTCCTTTAAAATTAAAAAAACAAAACAAAACAATATTTTAATTCCCATCTGTTAAAGATTCTTCAAATTTACTTTGGAAATGTAAATCTTAAAAGTTTATTAGAATTTCTCTTTTTTAGAGGTCGATGAAATGTAGCAGGTAACTTCTGATTATAAATAAATGACACTTTTTATTACTTGGTGAGAGACTAGCACTAATTTGCTAAGAGTACTTTTCAGTTAACTTTGAGCTTTATGACTATGGTGTGCTCAGACTTTATAGAGATTGCTAGGTTTCAAGACACAGTAACTGAAAGTTCTTATGGTTTTTTTTTTCCTTGTTAGTTAGTTATCCTTGTACTACAAAAGAGGCAGCGGTGGCGGTCGGTTTCTTTGATTTGTGAGAAAAACTCAGTGTTCTCTGGCTTCACAGGCATGGGTGATACTGTGGGTCGGTTATTGTTCCACACAATGCACAAGGCTAAGCAGGGGCGGTAGAGGCAGTGAGGTGTGAGAAGGAAGCAAAGAGCAGGGCCGCACTGCCGCTGGCTCTCCAGCCGAGGACGCAACGCTCTTGGTGGCATCCTCTACAGGCCCACTAAGCCCTCCTCCTCCATGCTTTCTTTTATTTAGTATACGACGGGGGTCTCTCGTTCGTCTAAGCTGGCCTTGAACTTGTGACGTACCTGAGGGTGACTTTGAACTTAATTATTTGCTTGCTTGTTTGTTTTCAAGTCACCTATACCTCCTTTTATTTCTTTTTTTCTTTTTTCTTTTTTTTTTCTTTTTTCTTTTTTTCGGAGCTGGGGACCGAACCCAGGGCCTTCCGCTTGCTAGGCAAGCGCTCTACCACTGAGCTAAATCCCAACCCCCTTTTATTTCTTTTAACATTATTTTGCCATTTTTAGCATACAGAACCTTCACATGTTTGGTAATTAATAATATAATATAATGTAATATAGTATAATATAATTTTTGTTTTACTTTTTCTCTTTACTTTTTAAAAATCTACTCACTGTCTCTCGTCTCTCTCCTGGTCACCCCTTCAACAATCCTTCCCCATCCCCCATCCTCTTTTCCTCTAAGGAGGTGGGGGCACCCTGGGTATCCCCCCACCCTGGCACTTCAAGTCTTTGTGAGGTTAGGTGTTTCATTTCCCACTGAGGCCGGACAAGACAGCCCAGCTGGTAGAACATATCCCACACACAGGCAGCAGCTCTTGGGATAGCCCCCGTTCCAATTGCTTGGGACCCACATGAAGATCAAGCTGCACATCACTACGTATGTGCTGGGGGCCTATGTCCAGCCCATGTATGTTCTTTGGTTGGGGGTTCAGTCTCTTGAGAGACCCAAGGGTCCAGGTTAGCTGACTCTGTTGGTCTTCCTGTGGAGTTCCTACCCCCTTCAGGCCAATAATCCTCTGGCCTTCCTGCCTCCACCCCCGCAACCACCCCATCCACCACCCCCACCCCCATGGTGGTGTATGAGATTCCAGTCATACACCACCATGCTCAGTTATGCACTTCTGGGATGCAACCCAGGGCTTCCAGCTGGCAAACACTGCCATCTCGGCTCCATCCCCAGCCTTCCTTAAAAGTTTTGATAGTACTGAATTTTGTCCCTAGGCTTTATCTGTGTCCTGTGACTTCCACAGTATATCATGCTTGTATCCCTAGCCCAACTTCTCAGCCAGGCCTGGTGGCACAGATCTTTAATCCCAAGTATTGAGAAGTCAGAAGAGTCACCGGTTCTAATCTCCCCTAGATTACAGCAGGAGCTCGAGACCAGCCAAGTAAGACTGTTTCAAAACAGAAAATAGAAAGATGCGTAAGGATGCAGGTCAGCAGGGGATGGAGAACTTGATTAACGTGGCTTCCAAAACACAAAACCCACAGTAAACTTCTCCCTGAAGTCCATACCTGTAACCCAGTATTCCCCTGTGGGGGCTACAGGATGGATCAGCAGTTAAGAGTGCAGACTTCTCTTGTAGAGGACCTGAGTTCAGTTCCCACATTCACACCAAGGGCCTCACAACCACCTGTAACTCTATTTTCAGGGAATATGAAGGCTGTGGCGTCTGTGGACATTGTATTAACATGCATATGCTCTCTCTCTCTCTCTCTCTCTCTCTCTCTCTCTCTCTCTCTCTCTCTCTCAATAAAAAAACTTCAAAATGATGCCACCTATGTCTCCTTTTGGACTCGCAAGCTCATCTACCCCAGTTGAGAGCCATCCCGCCATTGTTCTTCCTAAATTACCAGGATCTGCCCGCTTCACCTCTGCCCAAGTCACTAGGTCCCTTCAGTTCTGCCTTGGCACACATTCATAATTACCCATTAGTCTCACCTTGTTTACTGCTGATGGGTCTCAGGCCTCACTGACGTTTTTTTTTTCTGCGGGTCGTTAAAAGTCTCTTTAACTGTCAAGTCCCCAACAGCATCACACCCCCCTCAAACAGGCTAACGCCAGACTGAACCAAAAAGGCAAATGAGATCATGTGACTCTACCACATTAACAGATGCCACCCTTGATGGCGTGTACAATACCACCCCCTCTTTGTTTTCAGATACGATATACTGCCCGTGGTATGTCCGATGCCTGCCTCACTATTGATATTTTCCCTACCAATCCCCACAGCGATTCATAACTTCCTAAGAGACCCAACATGTCAATTGTCCCATAACTTCATGCATATATGTGTATATATGTAGATACAGTTACACGTGTCTGTGTACACACATATGCGTGCACACCTTCTGTGTAAAATGCCTTCCCTCTTTTCTTTGGCATCGAGCCTCTGTTTGCCAGCATCTGGAGTGAACCTGACCCTTTCTTGAAAACCTTCTCTGTCTCTGCTCCTCTGCTCCCAGCTGGATTATTACTGACTGGATTGTGCCACAAATGCACCTAATCAAACAAAGCTTTTGCTATGGCACTTATAAGGTTCCATTTCTATTACCCTCCGCATGTCTGCTTTTAGAAAAAAGCGTGCCTTCTCCAAGGACAGGAGCCATGACGTTCCAGGAGCTTCTGGTCGAGTGTCCATCCGTATTGTGGGAATGCATAAAAGAAACTTGTGTCATTAAGCTACATAGAAACACGTCATGCTCATAAAGTTCTTAAATTATGCGGGGAGGTAAGAGTCGCATTCTATCCTAAGAGAGGCTAGGCTCAACTCCTGGTATCTAGAAGTAAGAGTTTGAAATCCATCCACAACAACACAAGAGTTCAATCCATCGGGTTACAAGTCACATGAAAGCTGAGTCTGGGGTAATTACAGTGATCGGACGAGACTACATTTCCCATTCACACTCTTGGGACTGTGAAGGCAAATGCGAGAGAGTGACGCTCCCACTGAAGGGGATGATGTAGTCTTTCCTGTCAGTCATGTTCTGCTCAGAAAGCACCAAATCCAGGCTGAGAACCCATCAATGGTCACCCAGTGAGAAGAGGGCCAGGATGTGAGTGCTCCTGACTCCCAGTAAAAACCTAGTGTGGACCTGTTTGGGTGGGGGTTAATGAGCTACTGTCTTTGACCATTCCAAACACAAAGATGACTCCATATGCCTGCCTGACCCAAGAAGGACTTGGGAACACGAGTGTGTGTACAAGTTATCATTCTCACAGTTACGTCCCCTTGTGTAGCTACTCAAATTCCAAGAAGATCCAAGTAAGGTAAAATCGTGTCGCAGATGGTCTGCGAGGATCTAAGAGAAACCGGGAACCCAGCCTCAGTGAGCACAAACACAAGTGGAGTAAAAACTGCACCGCCGAGCACGGAGATGCTGGCCAGTAAGCGTGGTGTCTCTTGAGAGAGCAGCAGTTCTGTGGACACAGAGTAGAAAGGGATCCACCAGTTACGAAGCCGAGAATATGGGAACCACAGCTGCTTCACGGACGATGACCCGTGCATGTCTGCCGCTGTGATTGACAGAAGCTGACCCTTGTGAGTACATATCTTGTCACCAAAGGCTGGCAACCTTTGGTGTAGATTACGAGATCACGTTCACCATGTTAAGGGCTTTCTCTGAGATCGCTGCAGCTTCCCCTGTCTTCAAAAAGGAAATTCGGTTCTTCTCGGCACATCGTATACAAGGCAATTTGCGAACAGCTCGGGGGACAGTTTTCTTTCTCACCAGTCCAGTGCCCTGACACACAGAACTCACGTTCAAAGCCACCCACTAACAGGCATTTCTCCAGATGCGCTCTGTCCTTTGCCTTTGAGTACAGGCTACTTTCTGTGTGATCTCTCCAATCCCTTTGCTGCCTCGGCTTTGAACACATCTTCCAGTCCTCTTCTCAAAAGCTGCCTTATTTTCAAAATTTTATTCTTATTTGTATATATGTGGGTCTTTTGCCTGCATGCTTGTCTGTGTAGCATGTGCATGCGGTGTCTGTAGAAACCAGATAGTTCCCCTGGAATGGAGTTATGGGCAGTTGTTAACCACAATGTGGGTGCTGGGACTTGAACTAGGGTCCTCTTAAAAGCTGCCAGTGCTCTTAACAACCCAGCCATCTCCAAAGACTTTCATGGACAGACCTCGCTCTGTCCTCCTAAAATGTGAAATCATGTACCTCAGAATCATTCCTACGATGGCTTCCTCTTGGCAGTGTGCGTTCTGGGAGGCCGTCATCCATGAAGGGTGTGCTAATAATTTCTGACTTAGCCTGTCATCCTTTCTTTAGTCATGCTTAGTACTTGCTTCAGTCCTATGACGTTTGTACGTGGTTTTCCTTTTGTGAGAAACTGTCTAAGCCAGAAGCTAGTTTTCCCGTTAATTTGCAAGCTGATTTGACTAGATTTGAAAACACTGAAGGTGGAGGAAAGGAGTTAAGGAAAAACATTGAGGATATTTTGCTTTTCTTTCTTCAGCTGAGTCCATGGACCTTACCTCTGTGTCTTCCATGTAGGATATGAATGAAATCAACCTGTACTTAGGACATGTCCAAGTGCTTTAAATACACACACATTCATAGGACTTCTGGTGAGCACAGTGTCGCTTCTCATTGTTTTTGGATTCATTATTATTAAGGCATATTAGTTGTGTGTGTCACGAGTGTCATTTCATTCCATAACACTTGGATTGTGTGCTGGTTGGATCTGCCTGTCCAGTTGCCACCTTTTCCTCCATATCCTTCTTGTTCCCACCTAGCAGTTCCCCACAACTTCTAGGCCAACCTTTTTGTTTACTCTAGATGCCACATATAAAGGGAACACACAGGGCATGCCTCTCTGCATCTGCCTTGCTTTGTTTAACCTGGCAACCCATCTAATGGCCAAGTATGTTGATGATTGTGTTTGGTTGGTTTGGTTTGGGTTGGGTTTTTTTGAGACAGGGTTTCTCTGTATAGTCCTGGTTGTCCGGAACTTACTCTGTAAATTGGGCTGGCCTTGAACTCCGAGATCTGCCTGCCTCTGCCTCCTGAGTGCTAGGATTAACCTTTTAAATTCTGGACACTGCGGCTCTGCCAGATGAGTGACTACTGACAGATTTTTCTCCCCATCTAGAGGCTGTCTGTTCACTCTGTCAATCTGGTTTTTGACATGCGGAAAGGGTTCCCTTTGGTATAATACCACGAGTCAGTTCTTCATCTTCTGAGCTATTAGCGCACTAGTCTGGAAATTGTTACCTGTACTAACAGGTTAAAAATGTTTTGGTTTTTGTATGTGGGTGTGTTTGATATGCATGTGTATGTATGCATGTACATATGCGAGTGTGCATGCAAGTAGCTGTGTGTGTGCCTGTGTGTTGGTGTGTCTGTAAGTCTGTGTATAGAGGTGCAAGATAATTTCCTTGACCTCTGTGTGCCCTATATATTGAGGCACAGTCTCTCACTGAACCTGGAACTCACTGATTTGGCCAGCCTACCTTGCCAGCTCACTTCCGAGATTCCCCAGCTCCCCCTTCCACAGTGAACCACTTGCATAAAAGTGAAATGTCCCATCTCGACGTGTTTCTATACTTAAGTGCACTGTGTACACTGTTCTGTCGCCATGTGTTTCTACCAGTTCTTGGTTTTTTGCTGTCCAAAGAGGAGAGACAAATCTCAGTAAGAACAACAACGTGTACACATACACAGAAAAAAATTAAATAACAATTACCAAGCAAAATTGACCGAAAAGGAAAAGGACAAATAGAATAGCAAATAGTTGGATGTATTAGCCCTGATCTCTAATCTCAGCACTCAGAAGGCAGAGGCAGGGGGATCTCTGTGAGTTTGTGGCTAGCCTGGTCTACATTGTGAGATCCTGTCTCAAACAATAACAATAACAATAATACGGGAAGGTTGAAAAATTATTAAAATTTAAAGTAACAATACAATATTTAAAGGGAACAGGGAAAGAGAAAAGAAGGGTTTTGAAAAAAATTAAAAAAGAAAAGAGAAAAGGGAAAGGAATTTGAAGGAATTCAATTAAATAATAAAAGCCAACAAGATCAGGGGACAGTCAGAAGAAAACAGTGGGGTCAAAGATTTTTCACAAGGCTTCAATGATTGCATTGGAACAGCCTGTTTCCAGGGCCTCCATATCGTCTTTCAAGGGTGCGGAATTATAGTTGTCTAATTCCTCTCTGAGCCCTTCCCAACCATCCCCTGTGAGCTGGGCTGGTTGTGTTTGACAGAGAAAGACTCGCTGTAACGTGAGCTGTGAGGTGGCCGCTGGCCACAGAGGCCTGAGTCTGTGCATGGTCTATACCAGGCCATATCCTATCACCTTAAAGTCAGTGAATTCAGCTCTGCTCTGAGACGGGGAAGAGGCCCAAGAGAGAGCAACGCCTGGTCCTCGGTGTCTGTCTCAGACCTCTGCATCCCCCACCTCAGTGAGTCTAGATAACTTGTCTGGATCATCAGATACAAGGTCAGGCGGTTGGCTGATCACCTACCACAACATCCTCAATCCCTTTGCAGCAGACTCTCCTCCCCACAGCTGTGGAGACCCAGTCACTGTGACATTTGTTCCCAGGGTCATGTCGCTGATCACCTACCGTAGCAACCTCAACCCCTCTGCAGAAGGCTTCCTTCCTTCCTTCATTTTATTCATTGAAACAGGGTCCCATTCTGTAGCAGCCCGACTAGCTTGCAGCTCACTATTGAACGTGGGTTGTTCACGCAGCTGCAGACTCTTCCTGTGGCCGCTTGCAGACTGCCGGGGTTGCAGGTCTGTGCCACCACACCCAGCTTCCACAATGGATTCAGTGCACACAGGAATCTCGGGTTGCTCAGCTGACTAGGACGGTCGGTGTGTCACCCTGGGATAGCCTACACTCTACAGGCTTCCCTCGCGCTTGTAGGCTGTCTCTGTGTTGGTTACTCTGTGTTGCTGTGGTAAAATGCAGTCACCAAGGGCGATTCGCAGAATGAAGTTTATTTTGGCTTATGTTTCCAGAGGGGGAGTCCATCGCCATGGACGAGGGATGGTAGCATGCAGCCTAAGCAAGACGTTGAGGGGTATCTTCAACTGGAAACACAAAGCAGGAAAAAGAAACCCTCTGGAAGAGGAGATGGGCATTGCTTTCTCAAAGCCTAACCCAGTGACATACAGCCTCCATCCAGACTTCATCTCCTAAATGGTCCATAATCTATCCAAGGCTTTACCAACGTGGTGACCAAATGTCCAAATACTGGAACCTATGGGGAGTGTGTCTCATTCAAATGCCCACACCCTTGAATAGCTGCAGCCCTAGCTGCACCCTGCTGGGTGGATGCATTTCTCCATGTTCCTCTCTGCCTCCCTGTTCATCTTCGCTCTCCTGTTGTGGCTTTCTTACTCCCGCCCCCACCTCCTCCCCCTGTGAAATTCTCTTCCTCGACTCTCGTCCTGACCCTTCCTCGTTCTGAGGATGTGAGAAAGCTACTTTGCTTGCCGTCTTGTCTTGGAGCATTGCTGATGTTCCAGGCCCCCTTTCCTGTGTTCACATGGGTACTTCCCTCTCCAACCGGGAGCAGCGTTTGGGAGGATGAACATGGATTAGGAGACAGCTGGGATCGCTTTTCCACTTCCGACCAGCCGGGCTGCCATACAGCCCCTGGTGCAGGTCCGTTCATGGTCTGTCATGGTCGCTGAATTTTCTGGCACCACCATTACTCTCCAGGAGGAAGGGAATAACTGATCCGAATTGACTTAATAAATCATTTCTGAAAACCTTAAGCAAACTTGAACGGCGGCATCCTTTCACAAAGACCAGGCGTGCACTTTAACAATACAGTTTCAGAACCGTCCTTCTCTTCTAACTTCTGTCCTAGATTTCAGGACCTCTCCATTTGAAGATATCAAGGGAGAGCACCCGCCCCTCTGACCTGCTGTTTCTAACAGGCCCCCTTGTGTGTCACGGCGTGGCAGTTACAGGGACTCACCTTTGGTGCTCACAGCCTCAGAGCCCCTCCAATTGCAGAGTGGATGCTGTCGGACTTAGCATAGTTACATGAACAGTGTGCTAGCAGCCCCGCCCCCTTTCAGCAGCTGAGGGAAACACTTGCCGTATGTTCTCTGCGCTTTTGTCCCACATATGTATCCTGGAAACTATGTATTCTTCTTAAGGAGTAGATTATACTGATGCAGTGGTTCTCAGCGTTCCTAAAGTCCTTTAATACAGTCTCTCATGTTGTGGTGACCCCTCGACCACAAAATTACTTTCATTGCTACTTCATAGCAATGACTTCGCTACTCTTGTGAATCATAATGTAAATATTTTTGGAGGGAGCTGTTGGTCAAAGGGATCATGGCCCACAGGTTGAGAGACACTGTATCAGAGGGTGAAAAGTTCGCTAAGTACCTGCTTCTCTTTCAGAGGAGTGCAGCTCAGTTCCCACCACCTACATGGAAAATTCACAGTTGCCTATAACTCCAGACCCAGGGGATACAAAGCCCTCTTCTTGCCTTTGTGGGCAAGTACAAACACACACACACACACACACACACACACGAATGAGTGAGTAAATAAATGAGCACATCCATAAATAAATACATAAATAAAATGAAATCTTTTTAAAAAATTATTCTATTTTCAACAAACAATCACATTGATGACACACAGCCTGTGTACCATCCGCCTTATCAATGTTTAACTTGCAGAGTTTGGTTGAAGGATTTTTTTATTATAAAAATTAATTAGAAGAAATTAGCATATGAAAATATGTATGTCATTAGTCATCAGCGAAATGTCAATCAAAACCACAATGAGATACCACTTCCCACTCAACAGGATGGTTGCAGTTAAAAGAATTAGATAAAGACACCTGTTAGGGAGGATGTGACAAATTTCCAACCCTCTGGGGTTACTTGTGGGAATGTAACATGATGCCTTTGCTTTGGCGAGTGCTTTGATGGTCCTCAAGCTGTCACACACAGAGTGATTGTATGCACTGCTTCTCTGCTAGGCAAAGTCAACATCAGTCCATGGAAGAAGAGGTACACAGATGTTCAGGGTGGTATTCTTCATTATCCCAAAAATTGAAACAATCAAAACACCTACCAACTGGCGAATGAATTAAAAATGATCTAGCCAAGGAAATACAATATTATCTGTCCACTAAAACTGTGAAGTGCTGAAACATATTAGAGCTGAGCTAGACTTGGAAAGCTATGTTAAATGAAAGAAGCCAAAAGAAAAATCTTATAACCCGTGATCGCGCTTACATAAGATGCCCAGAGAACAATCAAATTGGGAGAGATGGGAAGTCAGTTAGTGGTTCCTAGGGCTGCAGCACAGTGGCAGGAGCTAGTGTGTGTCTGAGTGGGAACATGGTCTCCTTTGAAATATACTGCTTTATAATTGATCGTAGTGGCAGTCGTGCAACTCTGAATGCAGGAAATCCCACTGCGTTTTATAATTTAAATTGGAAAATACGCATGGTATCACATTCTACTTGATTTCTGAGACGAAATCTCTCACCGAACCTGGAGCTTCTCATCTTCATCTTGACTGTCTGGCCCATAGAATGCCTAGACCCACCTTCTCCTGCACCCCCTGCCACGCGGTGCTGGGGTTAAAGACACACATCACCAAGCCTGGGTATTACATGCATGCTGGAGATTGAAACTCAGCTCTTTGTGCTTGTGCAGCACGCTCTTTACCAACAGAACCATCTCCCTAGCCCCACATTTTAAATATAAAGCTAAAAATAAGTCAGAACCACAGGTCTTCAGATTACCCGAAAATAGACACCGTTGGATATTCACACATGTCATTCCTATAGATATTTTTGTCCTTTTACTGTTCATGTGTCCACGACTATTAACAAGATGAGAGTCTATTTTGCATGTGGTTTACACTTTACATAAACGATAGGCACTGTTTAGCTCTCCGTTGCTATGAAAAATACCCGAGACAATCAGTTTCTAGAGGCTAGACTTGAGACTGGGTAGATGGCTCTGTGGTTAAGAGTGTGTGTATACAGCTCTTGCAGAAGACCAAAGATCAGTGCCTAGCACCCACCTTGGATGACTCACAACTGGAACTCTAGCTCCAGGGGATCTGAAACCTTCTTCTAGCCTTTGAGGGCACCTGCAATCATGTGCACATACCCCATACATTGACACATACACACACACACACAGAGAGAGAAAGAGAGAGAGAGAGAGAGAGAGAGAGAGAGAGAGAGAGAGAGAGAGAGAGAGTTTACAATAAGAGGAAAGACTTAGTTTGACTCCTGGATTTAGATGTCATTGCTTTGGGCTCGTGATGAAGTAAGAAATCACAGCAAGGAACCTGTGGTGGAATAAATCTGCTCTTTTTGTGAAAGTCAGGAAGCAGAGATAGACGATAGATAGATAGATAGATAGATAGATAGATAGATAGATGATAGATAGATAATAGATAAATAGGTAGGTAGGTAGGTAGATAGACAGAAGATAGATACATAAATACTTAGAACTTAAATAGATACATGACAGATAGATAGATAGATAGATAGATAGATAGATAGATAGATAGATAGATAGATAATAGATAGATAGAAATGGGTCAGTGTTCCAATGTTCTCTTCAGACACACCTATTTTCTCTAACCAGAGTGTGCATCCTGGTGTTCTTACCACCTTCAAACCAAGATGTCTGTTGGGGACCAAGCTCTTGACACGTGTGGTTTTCAAAATTGATTCTGTAACATAGAGTGATGATAAGTAGTGTCTGCAGTTTTTCTTTCTTTTTGTGCTCTGCACAGTATTTAAAATTTTCAAATTAGTGTGAGACTGTATATCCATAATCCTTACCTTTGGGATGCTGAAACAGAGAGACAGTGAGCTAGCTGGAAGCCAGTCTGTGCTACATAGAAAGACCTTGTGTGTGTGTGTGTGTGTGTGTGTGTGTGTGTGTGTGTGTGTGTGTGTTGAGAGAGAGAGAGAGAGAGAGAGAGAGAGAGAGAGAGAGAGAGAATATAAATGAATTAATGTGTCCACGTAAACATATGTAATTTGGCTTATCTATTTAAGCCAAATAGATTCTCTATTGTATTTCATTAGGTTAAGGAATCATAGTATCTGTTGTTGAAATAGTAGGTGGTTTTTGTTTGTTGTATGTGCATATGTACAACCATAGGTACATGTTAAATATGGAGGGCAGAAATTAATATTAAGTGTCTTCCTCTACCATTCTCTGTATCTCCTTTGGATAGAGGATCTCCTACTGAACCTGAGTACCACTGATGTGGCTACACTGGCCAGCAAACTCCAGGATTCCATCTGCCAGCCCCCCACCAGCACCAGGGTCGTAGATGCACCCCTCAGGCCTGGCTTTCATGCAGGGATTTACACTCAGGATCCATGCTTCTGTAGGAGGTACTTTGCGAAAGAAGCCATCTCCTCGGCACCTTGAGTATTATCTGGGATAATTCACAGTGGTATCTGTTCTTGTTAGTTAGGTGCCTATGGTCAAACACTATAATTTTAGTTCATAGAGAAAATTGTTTGGGGGCTTCATGGTGTGTACCAGATAGGAAAGTCCTCCTCTGGATTTGCATAGAACTCCAGAGCCAACACTGGTGCTATAAAAATCCATAGAAACCTTTAAAAACGGTTTTTAGACAATATAAAACAGTGCACCATGGGGAAAATTTTTTTCGAGACGGGGTTTTTCTGTATAGCCCTGATGTGGAAATTGCTTTGTAGACTAGGTTGGCTTTGAACTCAGAAATCTGTCTCCAGAGTGCTGGGATTAAAGGCGTGCACCACCACCACCACCTAAATGATGGGAGGGGGGTTTAAGGAGAAATTATTTTCTGCATTACTAACACCCCAAGTTTCTAGAAACATCACTTGAATATCTGTGGTTTATGGCAAGCATTTGCATACGCTCCTAAAACTGCTACTGAAAAAAAAAACACACACATTTACTGTACTGACATAAATAAATAGAAAATTTAAGAACATGAAAAAAAGATTCTCTCTCTTTTTTAAAGCAAGGGGATTAAACCCAGGGCCTTTTTTGTTCCAAGTAGAAATTGCTAGTTTTCAAGTCAACGGTGTGGCTGAACCAGTACATCAGCTAAAAGGAAGCATTTTTATCCGAGTTGAAAACTAATTGTGAAAAGACAGGACCCGAAACTGCATTATTAACTAAGATTCAACATTTTTCCATTTTTCGAGATGAGTGTTCCATGAAGGTTCCTCTCTGAATGTCCCCGTTTTTCTGTGTGTCTGTTTTTTGTTTTTTGTTTTTTTTCTTTTGAGACAGGATATCATATAGCCCATTCTGGACTACAATTCAATAAGTGTCTGAGGCTGGCCTTGAACTCCTGGTCCTTCTGTGGCGGTACATTAGGAGTCTTCCCTGGTTTGTTTCATCTGTCTGTCTATAGCAAGATAAGCCCCTGCTCCAAAGATATCCATGTTTAAATCCCTGTAAGCTATAAATACCCAATGCTGGACTCAAGGTAAGGAAATCAGGGCTGGTGAGTCGGCTCAAGGCTTAATGCAGTTGCTACATAAGCAACAAGCTGAGGGCCAGATGCCAATCTCCAGAGCCTATGTGAACACTGGGTGGGTGTGGTGGCCCACCTGACTGGGAAGACTGTGACAGAGGTATCACCTGGTATGTAGCTTGATGGCCAGCCAGGACTTAACAGCAGTGAGCTCTGCATTCAGCCATGAGACCCTAACTCAACCAGTAATGTGACAGAACATTGAAAGACTCTTGGCACACTGCCTCTGACCTCCACAGCACCCACACGAACATGCCCCCCTCTGCATGTGGACACAGATGCACACATGCATGCCCAGCACACACACACACACACACACATACACACACACGTGTACACACACACACGTGTACATGCTATATTCACAAAGATATGAAAAAATTTAAAAAATATTCTGGATTGTATTGTTGGCCCAATTAGGTAATGTAGATCCTTGAAGTGTGGAGAGATAAAAGTTAGCATAGAGGGTGGAGGGAGTCAAGGAGAGTGAAGCCTCTCAGAAAAATATAAGGTATTTCTGACGATGAAGATGGAGGAGTCTCGGGAGCCAAGGAACAGCCCGCTGGATACCAAAACAGAGGCAGGAAGTAGATGCTCCTTGGGAGGGTAGCCTCACTGACAAACCCCAGCTTTACCCTTTGGGTCTCTGTTCAGGTTTCTGGACTTCCAGAATGAAAAAGGGATAATTTCCATTATTTAAAGAAAACAATCTCTCCCCACCGTGTGTGTGTGTGTGTGTGCTGTACATGTGTGTGTGTGTGTGTTCATGTATATAAGTATGGGCATATACTCACCACAATGCTCATGGAAGACAAAGGACAATCCTCTACTCTCACTCCATCACACCAGTTCACACTTCTCTCCACTTTCCCTCCATCACACCAGTTCACACTTCACTCTCCCTCCATCACACCAGTTCACACTTCTCTCCACTCTCCCTCCATCACACCAGTTCACACTTCCTTCTACTCTCACTCTATCACACTGGCTCACACTTCCCTCCATTCTCACACTATCACACCAGTTCACACTTCCCTCCATGCTCACCTTCCCTCCATTCTCACACATCACACCAGTTCATACTTCCCTCCATGCTCACACTTCCCTCCATTCTCACACATCACACCAGTTCACACTTCCCTCCATGCTCACCTTCCCTCCATTCTCACACATCACACCAGTTCATACTTCCCTCCATGCTCACACTTCCCTCCATTCTCACACATCACACCAGTTCACACTTCCCTCCATGCTCACAATTCCCTCCATTCTCACACTATCACACCAGTTCACACTTCCCTCCATGCTCACACTTCCCTCCATTCTCACACATCACACCAGCTCATACTTCCCTCCATGCTCACACTTACCTCCATTCTCACACATCACACCAGTTCACACTTCCCTCCATGCTCACACTTACCTCCATTCTCACACTATCACACCAGCTCATACTTCCCTCCATGCTCACACTTACCTCCATTCTCACACTATCACACCAGTTCACACTTGCCTCCACTCTCATGTGTCTTTCTCATTTCAGTCTCAAATGCCAGCACTCAATTCAAGCCTCCATTTAGCATGTGGATGTAACGGATTCTTAACAGTGACCAAGGAGATGTGACCATATGAGTCAGGATGCTTGAATTCTAGTTTATTTCTACTACTGATTAGTTTGTGACTCAGGAAGCCTCTCTGCCAAGCTTCTTCATCCTCCCCCGAAACAGTGAAAATGGAGAAAAATGAGCACGCAAGGCAATTATGCACTTTCCAGCTCGTGTTAGGCCCCCAGTGCAATCCTCCCCTTCCATACCTCCACACATTGCACAGCAACCCAGAACTCCTAACATCTGCTTGATGAAGCCATGTTCTTACATTAAAGCTTGGGTTGGGCTTTCTTTTCATAGATGTTAATTGAGTCCCTCTTTGAGACCTCTTAAACAATCAGCTTGGCCACTAGCTTCCTGTTTTTTCTGAGACCCTGAGCCCTCCTGTAGGATTGCTTTTCTCTTCCCCCATAGCGGCTGCTAAGGTTTGTGTCTTAAAGTATCTCGAGGTTTATAAACTATCTAAAAATTTCAATTCAACACAAGTCTGAGGATGAGGAAGGGGAATAAGATAGAAATAAACGAAATAAAAGAAACAGTGATTCAAAGCAATAGATAACTCCTTCCAAGTTTCTCAGGGAAGTGGGCTGAGAACGAATGGGCTTCATCTGCTTGCACTGTTGTTTCTAAGGTATGTGTACTGTGTCTCCCCAGGGAAGGAGCCCATATAAGGAAGCTAAATATGACCCTTTATTCCCATCAATTGAGGAACTCTGACGACACACCAAGCATTGTCACCCATTTGCTCAGTGCTGTGATACATGACAACAATGTTAACGTACCAAATCCAAGTTTGGTTGCCACGATTTGTTAAGCCATGAAAAAAGGAAGCATTTAATCGGTGAGTTCATTAAAAGGTTATCAGAGCTCAGTATATGTTAGCCCAGTTATCCCTCAATGTCAGACCATGTAGACTCTCACCTGGTCTCCCTCATTTCTTGGCCTCCAAAGGTTTGCCAGCAATCTCGCTGGTATGTGCCAAGGGTGATTCATAATTCTTTAACACCTCATAGACTTCTTATGGTTTCTGGAGGGGTTTCTTCCTTGCTGGCTTCATTGCAAGCTGGACAGTCATGACCATATGTCCAGGGTGGTTAGCTTCAGCTGGTTCAGACAGGCTTCTTCCTTGCTGGCTTCATTGCAAGCTGGACAGTCATGACCATATGTCCAGGGTGGTTAGCTTCAGCTGGTTCAGACAGGCAGTGGCCTTGAGTTATTTCAAGAGGTGACTAATTTTCTCCAGGAAGAAAGGTGATTTTCTTTCCCAATACTGAGCACCAGTCCCAGGGAACTCCATGTGTTAGGCAAGCATTATACCATCCAGCTGCGTCCTCTGCCCCATGAAGGGCAAGTCTCAAGAATCTGTAAAGGGTAATTAAAAATCGAGTCCACACGAAGGAAGCTTCATGACAAATGTTTAGATTTCCTTGAGTGACAAGCATCCTTGATTGGCTTCTCTCTCTTTTTAAACAAGGTTTCAGTATATACCCTGGCTGGCCTAGAACTCCCTATGTAGACCAAGCTGTCCTTGAACTGATACCGACCCACCTAGCTCTGCCTTCTGGGTGCTGAGGTTAAAAGCCTGTGGTGCCATGACCAGCCTTGGTTGAATTCTTTTTGTGAAACTCTGAGCGAACTCAATTCAGCCAGCATTTGCGGTTTTTGCCGACCGCGCACATTTCCGAGGACTCTGCAATTTTACTACTGTGTTCTGAAATCTGAGGGTATCCTACGTGATCAATTCACAGTCCTACAGTCCCGAAGGCTAAGAGCTGCGTGGCCGTAATGGAGCTGGGCTCTTCTTGGCTGCAGTCTGAGATCATGATTCTCATTCCATGACAACCCGAGAGCCCGGGCTGAAGCTCAGACCCTCTGTCAGCATGTCTCTCTCCTTGAGACGCTAACACGATCGCTCTTAGTAATGGTTATGTAGAGCAAAGTGTTTGATGCTTTCCTATTCCTTATTCTCTGTGTACAGCACTCTCTCTTCTAGTTCCTCTCTCCCCTCCCCACATACCTAAATCCATTCCACATACATACTGCACTGTCGGAGACTACAAATGCCACTTTCTTTAGCTTGCCAGTGACATGAAATTTTTTTTTCTAATGTAACTTGGCAAAGGCATTGTATTAGAAGGGATATTCGTTTCTTCTCTTATTCTGTTGCAGATTTTAATTCTCCTTCAAAGATTGTGCAGTCTTTCCATACATTCCTTCACATATCCAACGTTTTTCTTTCCCACACAGACTGTGTAGTCTTGTGACGTCCTGACCTGGTGAGAAAGTGACTGTTTTTAGCTTTTTAAATCTATTGTACTGTCTTCTACCTAAAATTCAGAGGTAGTTATTTACATCAAAATTATGCACATGTTCATGTACCTCCTCCCACCATGCGTCGTATGAGGGTCACTTAGATCCTGGCATATTTAGAGTTAACTACGTCAGCATGGCGACCATCTCCTGCATGTGATCTTCCCCCCAGCATGTCTCCTTCTGGTGTGTTCTTAGATGTGTCAGGAAGTGACGTGGCTAAATACTGTGCTCCACATTATTAGGGATAGCATAGGGACAAGCTGGCTTCCAGTAATGAGCACCCCTGGAATCCAGACGACAATGAGGGATGTCTATTTGTGTATAAATCACACCACTTATTTGGAGGTGGAGAGTGAGCCTTCCTGGATTCCCTGTTAGACCATCTTCAAATCCCTGCTTCTGTTCTCAGGCACTCATTCCGATGCACTGGCACAGTCTCCAGAAAGCCCAAGTGGTGCTGGCTCTTTACAAACCTTCGTGTGGGTAGACCTCGGAATCTTTATCTTTCCTTCTTCAGAACACCACACAAGGCAAAATCTCGAGGCACAGCCAGGCCGTAAAGAGCAAGCCCAGTGTGGCCAGGCAAGTCTGCAATCCCAGTGCTCAGCAGAGAGACATGAGAAGATTGTTGCAAGGTCTGGGCCAGCCTGGACTACATAGGCAGCATCAGTCCAGCCAGGGCGACAAGGGGAAAAACAAAAGAAGAAAGGAAGACTGGAGCCAAGGCTAGAAACAGAGATGAAAAGGGTGGCCACTGAAATCCCCTGCAGTAGCCATGTGGCAGCTGACAGACCCAGAGTCACGAAGCCCTGTTCAGGGAGACCCCGGGTTGTATTGGCCCAGGCAAAATTATGTCCTTGGCTTTTCTTGAGGCATAAGCATCCCTGAGTTAGGTATTCGAACTTTGAGGAAACTGCTTGGTAGTTTACTGGGAAGACTCCGTTCAGCCTTCAGGAAAGCAGTGAGTTTCCCGGGATGTAGACAAAGTCTCGCTGATGCATGAGAACTAAGACCGGGTGCTGGTAACAACAGGAGGGATTGGAGCAGTGAGCACAAGGACCGACCATGAAAAGGAAGCACAGGTAAGGCTAATAGCAACAGTTTCTCTGATGGCACAAAGCGGTCTGTTACCAATCCCTAGACTGGGATGGGCCGGCTACTGCAGCAGGAGAGACCATGAGTGTCACACTGATCTTAACAAAAACATGAGGCTCTGGCAGTTTCTCCTGGGCTGGTCGTTAGGGGTTTTGTTTGCGGCATGCAACCCTGGAGAGATGAGGTAATGCCTCCCCCTGGAGCAGGACCAACCTTATCTCCAGGGCCTCTGAAAGGGACAAATTCTCCAATCCCAGTGTTCCTCCTCCAGCGAGCATGTCTGTCCACTTCTCCCTGGGTCAGCCCTGGAGAGTCTGAGGTTTGTAGAAAACTGGCAGAAAAACACAGGAAGCGCATGCTGCTTGCTGTCTTGTAGCAGTGAGACTCTTGTCTCTGGCTCAAGCCCTGTGTGCTTCGCCAGAATCTATGACTCAGTAATGGGTCACTCTTCCCTAAAACTAGAGAACAGTCCCAAGTCACTTAGAGCCTCTGGCAGCAATCCCCTCAGAACCCAGAGCAGTGCTCATCAAAACAGAGCCTTTCCACATGCTGAACAAGCCTCTTCCTCTCCAAACATGTGAGGGCTGCAGGCATAGATCACTCAGTTTGGGTAAAGCACTTGCCTTGCAAACGGGAGGATCCACATTCAGTACCCAAAATGCTCTTTCGAGCATGTGTGTCTGTACGAGTGTGCCCTCCTCCCACCCACCTTCCCCAAGCACAAATTAGTCACGGTGTTGTGTTAGTAATTCCAGTACTTAGAAAAGAAAGCTGGGACAAGTGGGCCACTGGGCTTGCTGACCAGACATCCTAATCTGAAAAATCAGAGTGGAAGGCTTAACAGCCAAGGCTGACTTCCAACTTGCACACACACACACACACACATACACACACACACACACACACACACACACACACACTTTCCATTTGTCTTAGTTCACTGTTAACTTCATCTGTGAGTACTACATTGGTCAGCATAGACTTTTAAAATCGTGAGGCAGATTGTTACTTACTGATCCAAAGTAAAACAGAACTACTGGGACTTTTATTAAATTCCTCTTATAATAACGAGTATGCATCAAATCATGTCCATTTAATTTAAAATGTAAGAAAATTGTCAGGCTGAGCATGTTGGCATACACCTCTAATGGACACACTTGGAAGGTAGAAGCAGGGGTGTGTGGGTTGTGTGTGGGGGGGGGCATTCAAGGCCAGCCTTTTATAGACAGTTTGAGGACAGTCTGGAGTGTATGAGATTGTCTCAGAAACAAACAAAACAAAACCAAGAGCTTGGAGGGATGGCTCAGGACTTAAGAGCACATACTGCTTTCGCAGAGGACCCTAGGTCAGCTCCCAACACCCAGACTGCTCACAACCACATGTAACTCCAGCTCCAGAGAGATCCGACACCCTCTTCCAGGTTATGAGAACTCGGGCTTCCACATACCCATCACCCTTACCCACCCAACCCCCCCCACATAAACAGAGTCTCTAAATAATACAAATAATTATGAAAATCCAAATTATCCAAATATCAATTGCATTGCATTTGGTTTGGTTTACTGTGCAATATCACACAGTGACATCACACATAGACAGTGACATCACACAGTGACATCACACAGTGACATCACAAGACAGTGTCATCACAAGACAGTGACACCACAAGACAATGACATCACACAGACAGTGACATCACACAGTGACATCACAAGACAGTGGCATCACAAGACAGTGATGTCACACAGACAGTGACATCACAAATAGGCAGTGATAGCACACAGTGACATCACAAGACAGTGGCATCACAAGACAGTGACGTCACACAGACAGCGACATCACAAATAGGCAGTGACATCATATAGACTGTGGCATCACAAGACAGTGACGTCACACAGACAGTGACATCATAAGACAGTGATGTCATACAGACAGTGACGTCACACAGACAGTGACACCACAAGACAATGACATCACACAGACAGTGACATCACACAGTGACATCACAAGACAGTGGCATCACAAGACAGTGATGTCACACAGACAGTGACATCACAAATAGGCAGTGACAGCACACAGTGACATCACAAGACAGTGGCATCACAAGACAGTGACGTCACACAGACAGTGACATCACAAATAGGCAGTGACATCATACAGACAGTGGCATCACAAGACAGTGGCGTCACACAGACGGTGACATCATAAGACAGTGACGTCATACAGACAGTGACGTCACACAGACAGTGACGTCACACAGACAGTGACATCACAAATAGGCAGTGACATCATACAGACAGTGGCATCACAAGACAGTGACGTCACACAGACAGCGACATCATAAGACAGTGACGTCATACAGACAGTGACGTCACACAGACAGTGACGTCGCACAGACAGCGACTGGCAATGAACCCATGCCTTGAAGGATTCTGAGCTCCTGATCCCTGGGCTGTGAGGAAGACAGTTCTGTCTGAGAGTTGTGTCTCTAAGAATCAATGAGGCCCACGGCCTCTGACTGTGATACCTTCCCCTTCCCATGCACAGTCAATTTGAATACCAACACACAGGACGTCTGAGACTTGAAGTTTTTTGGGGGGGACTGTGTTTTGTGCAGCAGACTGGGTGCTGCATATTTTCACAGAGAGGGTGCTAGGGCGTCATTCCTTAGCACCACAGAGAGGGTGCCCAGTCTCTGGGACTGCTTCCTTGTGCTTCTCTTGACAATACGCTGAGATCCTTTTTGCATGTGGGTTCCACACCTTTCTCAATTCCGACTAATTTGTGGGAAGGCGACCTGTTTTATTTCCTGGTGAGAAGCTGTAAATTTGTTTTAAGTGAAATGGGGAACTTCCTCTTCAATTCAAACAGTGTGAAGCCAGAGAGCTCCGGAGCCCTGTGAGGGAGGCCTAGAACTGGGGCAGCGACAGGATCGATCCTGAATGTCTAATCGCAAACTTTGACCTTGGTGGTGTCTTAAACTGATCTTCATAAATGACCTTCTATGGGTGCCAGACTGTGTTTAAAATGGAGAGAACTTCATTTGTGTTTAAGGTGGAGAGAACTTCATTTGTGTTTAAGGTGGAGAGAACTTCATTTGTGTTTAAGGTGGAGAGAACTTCATTTGTGTTTAAGGTGAAGAGAACTTCATTTGTGTTTAAGGTGGAGAGAACTTCATTTGTGTTAAAGGTGGAGAGAACTTCATTTATAATCACAAAAGTACAGTGTCCCTGTAGAAAACCCCATCCCATTTTATTCTTTCTCTACGCTATTTGCTCACAGAGGATTCCCAGGCTCTGGGATTCAAACTGGTGCGGCCATTGAAATCTCTTCTTTATAAGTGAATGTCAGCAAAAGGCTTTAAGCTATTTTTTTTCTTTTTTTTTCTTTTTTTTCGGGGCTGGGGACTGAACCAGGACCTTGCACTTGCTAGGCAAGCGCTCTACCACTGAGCTAAATCCCCAACCCCACTTTAAGCTATTTAGATCACTAAAATTTGGCTGATTTTTTTTCCTCAGAGAAAAAGGAAGATTGAGATATGTGGACAGCTAGTATCAATGCACAACATACTGAAATGTAGATGCGTGTCCTCAGTCACGTGTGTCCTCCATCTCGCGTGACCTCTGTCACAAGGCAGATGTGCCTCGCTCTAACCCTAAAGCAGATTTTCAGATCAGTAACCTCGTGGCAAGCAGTAAAATGGTTTGCTTCATTTCTTTTCTTTCCCTTTTGAGACTTGTTTGTTTTTATTTTATATGTGTGAGTGTTTTGTCTACATGTATGTTTCTGCACCACCTGTGTGCCTAAATAGAGGTCAGGAGAGGGCCATGAATCACCTGGAGCGACCATGCATGCTGGGAACCCAACTTGGGTCCTCTAGAAGAACAGCTCTTAATGACTGAGTCATCTTTCTAGCGGTCTTTGTTTATTAAAGCGTGTTATGTCCCAGCTGGCCACACCCCGTCAGCGTCCACACTGCACTTACCCTATGTCAAGCCACCTCTTTGTTGGTGTACGATAGGTCCTGGATGGTTAGCTCCCGATGGTAGAAATCCTTTTTCCTCTTTCTCATTCTCTTCCTCTGCAGTGCTGGGCTTCAAAAGCAAGGCTTCGCCAATTCCAGGCAAATGCTCTACCACTAATCTCTTCTCCCAGCTCTACACTTGTTAGCACGAGTTCGCCGCACAGCGCAGTGGGCTTCATCATCGTGTTTCCGTTCAGGTATGATGCGCTTCGGACACTCTCGTGTCTACTACCCTCTCCTGCACCCCATCACTCTCCTGCCGGTTCCGTTCCTCCCATAAACAGTCTCCATTCTGGTTAGTGCATGACTGAGTCCGTGTGTGAGCGTGCACACGTGTGTGCATGTGTGCGTGTGCATGTGTACAATCTGACTTCTACAGATGGGAGGAAAATAGGTGGTGTGTGTGTGTGACTTTCCGAACCTAGCTTATTCTAGCTAAGTATGGCAGCCTCTGATTCCGTTCGTTCTCCTGCCAATGACATCACTTCATTCTCCTTTTCGGCTGCCTAAAACGTAAAACCCCACGTAAGTTAAAAACCACACTTCTGTTACTATTCGGCACACTGTCAATAGCGCCTTGGTGTGTGTGAGCCAGCAGGTGTCTCTGTGGTGTGATTACTTACATTCCTTTGTACAACGCTGGGGCACGTGGTAGGCCCACCTTCCTGTTGCTGAGAAACCTGCATGGTGAATTCCACAGCTGCTTCTCTTGCTTATATTCCTGGCACTAGATAAGCTTCCTTCTGCCCAGATTCCTCCAGCATTTGTTATTTGTGTTCTTGGGAGCCACTCTGACTGTGCAGAGTGGAATCTCACTGTCGGTTGTTTTCTGTTTTTTGGTCCTCCTAATGAAGAACCAGCCTTCTTACATCTTAGGCTCGAAGGCCATCGTCCGGTAAAGACAAACTAGGCTCCTTCCTGTTTGTGATTAAACCTCTGTTCCTCAAGGATTGGACTGTGCTCTGCCTTAACTACAAATGGTTCTGTACTGCCCGTTCCAGGAATGGCGATCATGTCTCTGTTTCAGAAATTTGATTGTAGCCATCTTGCAACCTTACCTTGTTTCAAAAGGCTGTGTGACCTTCTGCGACTACCTCATTGGGGCTGCCTGCTGTGGTTTCCTTGTTTTGACCTCATGCTATGTTCTGCTCCTATAACCCTCCTGTTTTTCCTCATTTGGAACCCCTGCCCCATCCCTGAGCTATCAAAGCCTTCTCTTCCTCACATCCAATGCTGAGCTCTACAACCCCACCTTGGAGGGGAGGCAGCCCATGCACATGGATAAAAAAGAAAAGTTTGCATTAATTAATTGCTTGCTGGAATTAATTTGTCCACGATGCTTTGGGTGGGTGGCCTTTCTCCCACCATCTTTGGAATTCCCACTCACATTCACAATACCATTGGGAGGAGCCTTGAACTCAATCCCCTTGCCTCCACCTCCTAAGTGCGATAGGCAATTTTGATGTCTGTCTCACGGATGGTTAGGGTTTTGCATGTTTTTCTGCTTGTTTCTTGGTCCCTTGTACCCATTTCCTGTTCCATTCACCTATTTGTTTAGGGGGTCACTTGGGGGGCCATTTTGTTGTTTAATGTGGGGGGTTCTTTACACAGTCCAGACATAACGTCCTATCAGACAGCAGGTGTTGAACCACACACACCTACACTCCCGTAGGCCATGTCCTCATGCTGGGCACTGTTTCACTTGCTGCACTGAGGCTTGGACTCTCACAGAGCTCACTCACTAGTCCTTGCTCTTCTTTCCTAAGCGGCCAGGATCCTTTGCAGAGAGGCGTTGCCTGTGCCCGTATCTTGAAGCATTTTCCCTATGGGCAGAATTTAAATTGTCAAGTCCAGCTAATGTATGAAACCACACTAATCCAGCGGACTTACAGACTTGTAGGGTCCTGGCTTCCGGGCTGTTGTGTATGCTCCTGTCTATCCCAGATCACCTTTAAATCTGTTTGTTAAGTTGAAACAAAACTAAAATCATACTTCGTGCAATAGTGTAGGAAACTGTGAGCATTTTATACTTTACTGGGTCCCAGGAGTGGAAATTAAAGGGCAGGAGGACTAACGTGAATGAGATCAAAGAGAAGCTGAGAGTGTACCCAGACACGCTGGATCAAGTAGTCGGCGATTTTATTTGTTGGGGTTTGGGTGTTTGGTGGTGTTTTGTTGAGGCAAGGACTCATAACGCAGATTGACCTAGAACTTGTTCCGCAGTTGGATGAGCTTGAACTCTTAGTCCTCCTCCTTCTACCTTCTGAGTTCACGGAGACAAATGCCGCCAGGCCCTGTGATGTGTAGAGTGGCTTTGTTTCCTAACCTCTTACTCAATACAAGTAAAGCCATTGGATCCTCCTTATCTTCGTACTCAAAGATGAACGTTAGGGGAAAACATTAAAAAGGGGGGGGGGAGTTTGGAGATGGAGAATAAAATAATTATACAGGGAAGTTGAGTGGGCAACAGCAATTTGCCGCAGAGGTGATGCTTATGGTGATGGTGGTGGTGGTTGTGGTGGTGGTAATGGTGGTGGTGGTGATGGTGGTGGTGATGATGGTGGTGGTGGTGATGTTGGTGATGATAGTGATGATGATGGTGGTGGTAGTGATGTTGGTGGTGGTGACAATGGTGGTGGTGGTGACAATGGTGGTAGTAATGGTGGTGGTGGTGGTGGTAGTGTTGATGGTGGTGATGATGGTGATGATGATGGTGGTAATTGTTGTGGTGGCGGTGATGGTGGTGGTTGTGGTGGTGGTGATGGTGGTGGTAGTGATGGTGGTGGTGGTGGTAATGGTGCTGGTGATGATGGTGGTGGTGGTGGTGGTGATGGTGGTGGTGGTGGTGATGGTGATAGTGGTAGTGATGGTGGTGGGATATAACATGACTCCTCACTCATCATCTATAGGCAGGATAACAAGAGGTCCCGAGTAACCAAATAGCATGACAGCAGATCTCTAATGTGTGTCTGAATACACACCAAGTGAGATCTAACCTCCTAGCTAACCTACCTGCCTTTCCTTTGCAGCTCTGACAGATTTGGGAACTCTCTCTATTGCCCCACAGAGTCTATTGATTACACCTTCTTCCCTGGTATCTCTCATCTCACTAACCTGATGCTGCCACAGCTGCCAACGTCACCTCTTCTCTCAATTTCTCTTCGTGCTATGACCGCTCTTCCTCACACTGTACTTCCTGGTGCTCTGCTCTCTTGTTAGTGCCTCTGGGGACTATACCCCTGGTCCTCTGTTCTCTGATGAGTGGATTAGGGACACGGTACCATTGGTGTTCTGTATCCCCATGAGTGGATTTGGGCCACAGTCTGGGCCCTGCATGGCCTCAAGCCAATTGTGTGACAACTATTAGACAGACTCAGAGACAAGGGAGCAGGGGTATTGCAGTGTTCAGGAAGGAAAAAGGAAATGTGTTTTCAATAAAGTAGAATTTGCCTGGAGCTTTGCAAAGGGGTAGAGGAAGTAGATTTTGAAAGGCAGAGAAGTTTTATAAAGTAGAGCTTTGTGGGTTTGAATAGAGATGTCAGCTATGGAATTACAGACCGTGTTTGCGAGTCACACAATAGAGCCATTTAGCAGGTGACAAGGATCCCTGCAAAGGACCAGTGACATGTTTTGTCTTGCAGCTAAATATTTCTTTTTATTCCTTGAAGGGAAGGGGAGAACTGACATCTACAATAGCCTTTTGTAAAGTGGGAATACTTCCTTTTCCTCCCCTGTTGAAGGAGTTGAGCGAGGAATGTCTTCAGCATATGCTGAGAGTACTTTTCCATCTCTGCGCAGCTTTTCACACAGTGTGGGTGACACTCACTTAGCTAGAGGAACCAGCGTATGACATTTGTCACGGCCATTCAGGTTTCTCTTGCTTGGCTAGTGCCCGGGCTCTGGAAGCCAGCAGGAGCGTCATTGGTCTACACAGCCCTAGTGGGAAATTAAACAAAACTATGTTCTTTGCTTTGGAAAGCTTAGTCACCAGTTATTAGCTGGTGGTAATAACTTTAAGTGGCAGAGCCTCCTGGGAGGCTTCGGATGCTCAGAACGGGGGGGTCCCCGTCTTTTCCTTTCCACTCCTTCATTTTCTGTCCGCAAGGTTCATGATGGGTCACGCCACCGAATGCTCTAAACAACAGCGCCATGGTTCAAGGACTGGCACCCCCTCAAACTGTGAGCCAAGACAAAACTCTTCATGATCGATCATCTCAGCCACTTATCCTAGCAGCAGAAAGACAACTAATGCCAAATCTCTTCATTCAGATATAGGCTCAGCAAGACGTGTATACTTTGGCAAGTCCAGGCCGAATTTCTGAGCTGAATTTTGACAATCTTCTGCAATAGGCCTCTCTGGGTAGTGTACAACCATCAACAAAGATGCAAGAAGCCCCTTAGTTCGGTGTCCTAGGTAGATTATCTAGATCAGAAACGAAGGTGAGAATGCCTTCCTCCTTATTTCTCTCCAGCCTAAAATGAGACCAGAAATAGCTTCCAAAGACAACGAGCCCATTTGCTGATGCAATGGGATCTAAGCCTGGCTTCCCTCCATCCCCCCATGCCTATATTTTCCCTCTGTTTCCTTGAGACTGTATTACTTTTAGCCTTGAGTGTTTAAAAAAGGAAGATCAGGGCCATTTATTGAATGTCACAATCAATACTGATCTCAGGGCTAGGTACAGCATGGGTTCTCGGTAGGAGTGCTTGCTGGGGCTTTCAGGGGCTCAGGGAGAATTTACAATCATGGTTCTTCCTTCAGTTATAAAGGAAATGCGTTCAAGATGAACGAGACAGCCAAAGAGACGTACAGTTCCCTGTTTTAAGCTCACAAGATGAACTTGTGTTTACTAGACAAAGAATTTATAGCTGAGAGAAGTAGACTTCTACCTTTAAGAACATCTAACAGCTTTCAACTCACTTGTACTGGCTTGTAAAAAACATGGTATTAAAAAATGCTGCAAATGGCAAAGGTCATAAAACGAATGAATTTCAACATTCAATTACTGGATTTTTCAACTAATAATATTGCCCCGTGTGATATAACACCAGTTATAAATAGCCATTTAAGATTCCTTCTCTTGTCACACATAGTGAAATGTGGCTTTGCAAATGGGTCACTCGAAAGAATGGAGCTGTGTGTAAACCATGATTTTTTTTTTCCTCACAGCTCTGTTATAGAAATGAAAAGAAACCATCAATCCCAGAATACATCAGAACAGATGTACTTCAACGACAAGATGAAGCGTTTTATACTGTGTGACATTCTTGACATAATGGAAAATATTCTATTGCCTTTCCGTTTATTTGCAACTGCATGCTAGGATGGCTACACTTTTTTAGCATTGTAAAAACTGGGGAGAAATCATTATTAAGGTTTTTCTTAAACAAACAAACAAAAAACTAGAAAGTGGGAACCCGCGTGAACAGCTTGTCTGTGGTATTGGCCACCCGTCAAGTGTCATTGTCTTCCAAATATTTCAAGTGAACGGTGCAATCTCCATGACCCCAAGTGCTTTTGGACCAGTGAGGATCAGAATAACTCACAGTGATTAGAGAGCCCAATGCGTTCATCCTCTCTAGTAAACAGCCTTCATTTCATGTCCCTTGATGTCTTGGGGACACAGTAAGATCAAAGTTACAGCAAACCCATGTTTCAAATACTATCCGAGCTTGAAAGTGTTTACAACACCTAGCTTCTCCAGTTCGTACCACCAACCCAACACTATCTGGGGTGCTCTAACGCTCTCTTCTCTTCCCCAATCTATCCTCTCTTCTTTGAATCTCAATCTAGCATAATAGTCCATTGGGTAAGGGCACTTGATGCCAAAGGGCTGAGCTTGGTCCCTGCACCCTCAAGCTGGAAAGACAGCTTGACTCCCACAGGAACTGACCGCCACAGGTACACATGTGGCCTAAATTAATGTGATAAAAAGACATGCTGTGGATTCTCATATCTCCTAGATAACTAATTTCGATGCCGTCTCATCCCATGTTATGTTATGTCTGCCTGACATGTAGGAGCCTTGTTTCCCTAGCAACTCTGAAGCCTCGGAATACGGAATGAAGTTTTTCTCATTTTTACTTCCAGATAATTGGGGTAGAACTAAACCGAACCCAGTTGAATTCAGTACATTTGAGCCACTTTCCTTCCAATATCCGGACTGGGAAAATTCCCCGGGTCTTCTGCCACTACGGACATAACTACAGACCATGCGGCTGTGTAGCATGGTTGATTACCCCCCACCACAGTCTACCACTGAACCTCAGCTACAGAATGAGACGCATAATTAAAATGTGTCACTGGAGACCTAATTAACATTCACTCTCCTCAAGAGTCCTATTAGCAGACTGCAAATTAAAAGTGTTTGAAAAGTATAATTGGCACAATGATGAGAGAACACAGAATAACCACACTACCCCACTGAATACATAGAGAGGGAGCTGTTAAAAATGGAGAGGGTGTGGCAGAACCTCACAGGAATGGGCTGTGCCAAATCCCCACATGGACGGGCCGTATCAGACTTCACAGGGCTAGGCATTACCAAATCCTCACTTGAAAGAAAATTCAAAAGACAGTCACAGAAGGACAGACCCTGTATGGCTTTGTTCTTGAAGGGTTTTTAAGTAAACTTAGAGTAGCAAACACTGTGCTATATTTGTGAGAGCCAGAGGCAGTGGGAAATGCAGGGCTGTTGTTTAATGATATAAAATTCCGGTTTTGAGACAGGTATGTTTTACAGATCTGCTATACAAATGAACAAAATGGCACTTTTCACTTAACACTATTAAATGAGTTTCTATGCTAGTACATATTTCTTAGCATAAGCACATCTCTCTCTCTCTCTCTCTCTCTCTCTCTCACACACACACACACACACACACACACACACACACACACACACGAAAAGACATTAAAATCTGTCCAGTTGACTGGTTTTGACGTCTATCTTGGTCCTGATGGTGATACCCCACGGGCATGCACACATCTAACCTCCTGTGCAGGTGACATCAATTACATCTCAGTACAGTTATTATAGAGAGAGTTTATCACGGAAAGAAAATGACAGAAAGACTCATAAGCTCAACACTAGATTTTAAATAAGTAGGTGAACAGTAGATATCAGATTCATCAAGAAGTAAATAAGCAACGGTGGAAACAATGCCTAGTGCCATCATGCTATGCTTGGCTCTGGCTCCCACAATGCCTCCTTACTCCTCATAACCACCCCAGAGATGAATATAATCATCTTTACTTCAAGGAGGAAACCGAGGCAAGGAAAAGTTAAGGTGCAGTAGATCCAGGACAAAGCTAGGATTCAGCCTCCAGTGTTATATCAGATCTGGGGTTTGAAGGACGTTGCCTTAACCACTGGGTGATATTTTAGTGGACTCTGCTGCCCAAAGTGTATCCTTGACATTGCTCCAGGCAAATGTTCCGTTCCCTGAACTCTCAAAAGTCCACTTAGTTCTTACGTTCTTCCACCGTACTGCGCACAGACTTTTAGTGACGGACACATCGTAACATGACCTTCAGCAACTACGTTTAGAAAGTCTGCTCCTTGTATCTGAGATGAAAATGTGAGTTTCTCTGACCCTAATAAACACGGATGCTGAGAGGATGCCATTCTTGTGATTAGACATCAGATAAGATCCCGTCTTAGAGGACACTGATTTAGAGGATTCTCTCACTCACTGGCCTTCAGAATCAAGCACTGTGACCCCATTGTGAACATTTTCTTGAGAGAAGAGTTACCTGGCAGGGGAAGGTGAGAGCTTTTCATCCATTGGCCAACAACAACAAGAACAAGAAAACACCTTCAATTCAACGGCCAGAAAGACTCGGGCCCTGCTACTATACTGTGTGAGCTTGGAAGGAATCCTTCCTCAGTGTGGATCAGAACACAATCCCCAAGGTACTGTGGAGATCAGTAGAACTCTGGCTGAGGTGGTGTAAGATATTCCCCAACAATCCCGCCCCCTGTTCTACACATCTCCTCTTGGTTATTCCATCAGGTACGAATCCGGGCACCATTACAAAGGCCCTTGGTGGGTGTAAATATCTCAACAAGGTTGTCACTGAGGTGCTGAGAGCATTCTAGTTGGTCTGTCTAATTAGATGAACTGGTACAAAGAGGCTGACCTCCTCTGAGAGACACTGGACACGAGTGAGAGTCGCCGTTGCTGGCTGGAAGAGAGGACCACCATCAACAAAAACATTCAGGATGGATGTCTATGCTCTGCTAAATGCAAGCAAGGAAAGGCAGAACTAATCACCACCATAACACAACACGCCATGCCACGTCACTCCATGCCAACCCCTCCAGGACCTCAGGCTCTTTTGACCTCAGATTTACTATGGAGAACAGAATGACCTTGAATATCCGACCCTCTTGTCTCCTTCCCCTCTTTAGTGCTGGGATTACAGGTAGGCACAGGGAACAGAACCTAGGCCTTTATGCATGTTAGACAAACACAGTTGAGGTGCACCCCTAGCCTGTTTTTCTGGTACACATTCTAGGTTAGTTTTGAACTCACTCCTTTCCCTGGGGTGGCTTCCAAGCCTGATCCTCTTGCTTCTGCCTTCCAGTTATTAGGACAGTGAGCGTGTACCACGCCCAGACCAAGCTTCATTTCTTTTAAAGACATATAAAATGGCATTTTTACTTGGGTCCGTGTGTTCCTGTAGACACCCACCTTCAGGCATGGCACAGCCCAACACACGGAGGTCAGAGGACAACATTCAAGAGTCAGTCTTGTGGACGACAGGGATCAGGCTCAGGTTGTAAGCTATGGTGACAAGCGCCTTTATGTGGTAAGCCATCATGCTAGCTATTGGCCTCATCTCTCCAACCACAGTCAGTAGATTCTGCTGAGGAACCGACCTGGGGCAATGCCCTTGGTTTTAGAGACACGAGCCCCTGAACAGAGACAGCATGGCTGCTGGGCTCAGGGGTTTTGGCCACAGAGTACTGAGTGAGCTAATACATGTTTTAGCTGGCAAAGTTTGTGACGAGTTTCCTGTTGTTCTCAGAGACAGAACAGATGTGCAGCTCTGTCTTCATGTGGGTCCCGAACAACCGGAGCAGGAGCCGTCCCAAAAGCTACTGCCTGTACGTGGGATGTGTTCTTCTAGCTGGGCTGCCTTGTCTGGCCTCGGTGGGAGAGGATACACCCAACCCTACAGAGACTTGATGTGCCAGTAGGAGGGGGTGGGGTATCCAGTGAGGGGCTTCCACTCTCTCAGAGGAGAAAGGAAGAGGCGTATGGGGGAAGGATGGCGGAAGGGGTGATCGGGAGAAGGATGTAAAGTGAATACATTTTTTTAGAAAAAGTTTCTTGTAGCACAGCAAGTCAAAATGAAGATGCATTTCATAATGATAACAGATATAAGTTGAATGAATTAAACACACATCGAATTGACCAGTGGGGTATGGTTAAACCCTTCTGGGCTCTGTTTCCCACTGGTCGGTGAAATGCAATATTTCCTACCTTATCATCAAACTCTTCGGACGACTTTCAGAAGTGAAGGTGCTCACCATCTAGAAGAGGAGGAGAGCACTCAACACTGAACAATAATCGTCAGCCTAACTCCACAAACCGTCTCTTTTGGGCGTTTATAAAAAATTATAATAATATTTTTTTAAAAAAATCAGTAGCACTGGGCATGTCTTAGGAGTGGAAAAAATTGAAGTTGCTATCTTGGGTTTTGGGTGACCAAAGCATTCAGTATTTCTTGAAACTCTTCTGCAGTCTTGCCATTTGTCCAACTTCCTGGCCTTTCACATACTGACACTCAAGGATACTGAGATCCTGGGAAAGGTTTCAACCATTGCCTCATGGCTGACTCAGAAACCTTGGCAGCCATGGGCTGTTTGTCGTTGGATGTGTTAAGAGGATCTCTGCCCGGAGAGGCCAAGCACTTAAGTCTTAGCCTTTTTCACAGATAATTCTAGCCTCAGTTCCAGCAGTTGGGGTGACCACATTGTACGTGCGTGATGCTTGTGACTTCTCTGGCTCTCTAGGGTGTCTGACTTTCTCCATTAAAGATCCTGACACTATTTGAGATGTTCGACCTCAGAGGTGGGGCCCCATTGTTTCAGGAAAAGCAAAGCAAACACCAGCATGGTTTTGGGGGGAGGGGGTATGGGAGGCAGTGATGGGTGTGGAGACCTGAGGTCACATTCGGGTGTCTCTCTCAGTTCTGTCCACCTTGCTTTTCTGAGCTAGGATCTCTTGCTTGACTTGGAACTCGGCTATTAAATGAAGCTAGCCGCTCAGTGAGCTCAGGGATCTGCCTGTCTCCACCTCCCAAAGTGGGATTACAAATGTGTGCTTTTTACATGGGGTCTAAGGGTGGGACTTGGGTCCTTATGCTTTCGAGGGATGGAGTTAATGACCAGAGACCCCCCAACCTTCTCATATGCATGCCTGTTCTCTATGTTGGTTCCCCGGTCCTCGACCTCAGGTATCAGGACTGGGATGAGAACACTGTAGTTAATTATAGAAAGAGATGGCTTAGAGGTTAAGCATGCTGGCTACTCTTCCAGATGATTCAGTTTCAAATCCCAGCCTCCATGACATGAGACTCATAACTGCCTGTTAATCTGGCTCCTGGGGATGCAATGCATCCTGCACACATCACACATCACACACATCACACACACACACACACACACACACACACACACACACACACACACACACACACACACAAATAGAAAAATCTTTTAAAAAGTAACTTTGAAAGTAATCAAAGACCCAGCATTCCCTAATTTAAACCGTGATGAGGAGATCTGGGTGGCTTAGAGGATGCCTTGCATAGGAAAGAGAGTTCTTTTATTCCCCAGCCCCACCCCCATTAGAAAGGTTTTAACAGGGAACAAAGACTCGCTCAACTATCCAAGTGTGTGCTGGTGATCTGGGAATTACTTACGACCTTCTTGGAGGTAAAGTGTCCTTCACACAGTAGATTTTGAGGGCAGCAAGTGAATAGTGTGGGCTATTAGCTTATCATAACTCAATTTGGTTTTGTTTGTTTGTTTAAAGAAAGGCTGGGCTCTGACTTTCTATGTAGCTCAATGAGACCATGAACCCCTGTTCCTGCTGCAGCTACTGAGTGCTGCGGCTGTAGGTGTAGGACAGCCCTGGAGCATGCGACAGTGTGGCTAGGCTGCCTCCACCTTCCTGTGACTGCGTGAGTCAGTCACTGGCCCCTGTGGCTTCAGGTTTCCTGATATTTACCAGATTCCCACCTCCCTCCCACTCTCCTTCATCCCTGTTGCTTTGGCTTTCGGACAAAACGCTAATGGGGTCTTGTCTGTTACCCTGAACTCGACAGCTTCCTCGTTGCTCTCCCTGCCCCCACACCAAAACATCTCCTCCCACACTCCAGCCACAAGAAGATCTCAAGTGCAATGCAAGCCTTATCTTTCCATTCCCTCGAGTGATTTCCCACGGCTTAAAAATAAATCCCAAGCTCTTCAGCATGACATGAGAAGTGTTCCAATACGTGCAGGCCCTGCTCGGCTCTCGTCCCACTGTCCCTCTGTCTCCAGGACGCACTTCTCCCCCTGTGATGGCTTTCCCATTCGCTCTTCCCTCAGCCTACGCTGCCATTTCTCCCTCCCTCCACCCAACCTCAGTCGCCTGTTCCACCCCATCTCCCTAACCCACCCACTTGCAGATTACTAAGAAGACAAGAAGTCATAGCAGCTCAATGCAGCCCAGTGAGGCCAGTAGAGGGGGAGGGGCGAGAGCGGCTGGAGCCTGTGCATCCTAGCCAAGTTTTAATTGCGTGCGTGCATCAATGACAACTTGTGACAGTTTGTTTTCTCTTCCTACCACGTAGGTCTTGGGGCTCAAACTTGGGTCATTGGTCTTGGTTGCAAGCGCCTTCAACCGCGTTGAGTCCTCTACTTGATCTTCCACCTTACTTTTGGATTCAGGGTCTTTCGTTGACCCCAGTGCATACCATTCGGATACCCTGGCTGGCCGTCAGACTCTGGGGTCTGCCTGCCTACCCCACCAGTGCTTGGGCTGCAGAATACATAGTCACTTTTCCTTTCCTTTCTTTTCTTTTCTTTTCTTTTCTTTCCTTTCCTTTCCTTTTCTTTTCGTTTCATTTCGTTTCGTTTCGTTTCTTTTCCAATAGGCACTTTATTGGCTAAGCCATCTCTCTGCCTCCTTGTTTTCGTTTTCCTTTTGGAACAGGATATCATGTAACCCAAGCTAACTTTAGACTAGTACGTAGCTGAGGATGCCCTTGAATTTCTGATCTTCCTGTTCCTCTCTGTGTACTGAGACCCAGGATCCCATGGTCCTAAGGTCATACTCTACCTAATGAGCTACATCTCTAGACCCCGTTCTTCTTAGCAAATATACAGATAAAAAATAAAAATACTTTAAATTATATATATTATATATGTATGTCACAAAGTTGTTTATTTTTTGAACTTTTTTTTCTTGACTGTATCACTAATATGAACGGTTATATATGGCAGGCCGTGTAGCATATATAAACTTTGCAATATGAATATTTATTTACTTAATGATTTTTGCTGGACATACTCTTCAGCAACTACTAGCTTCCTATAACGGTTACATCTTGCCTACCTATTTTTTGTGATTTATAATTTGTCCTTTGTGTGTGCACGTGTTTGTTGGTTTGAGGCCGTCTCACTATATAACCCAAGCTGGACTCAGAGTCACCACGTATTCACCTGGCTTTGAACGTTTGTTCTCTCTGTCTGAACCTCCCAAGTTCCAAGATAATATGCATGCCGTGCCACATCCACCATCACCTTATTCTTAACAAAATATGACTCCTCTATGTACTTCGGCTCTCTGCAATAACTCGGCCAAGTGTACTTTATATTATGGCTTAGCATCAAAAGTCCCTCTAGGGACACTAGAGTGGCACTTGCCTTACTGTATTACCCAGTCTCCAGTCCCTAGTGAAGATGCAGGTCTGCCATATCTGCTGTATATCTGAATCGTTGAATAATGCTCACAGGGCATGACACGGCCTTCACTATCTCCAGATCAGACCAGCAGGCCAGCTTACTGTCAGAAGACTCACAAGACCAGCTGACTTAACCTTCCCTTGTGGACTGAGGAGAGGAGAGCAATCAGATCCGAATCTCAGATGCTCACCTCACACCCATCCATGCACTGATGCTGCACACGACCTTGGGTCAGGAGTGCTAGGGCATGAAGGAGATGGAAACCTAACTAAAGGGGGCACTCGGCCAGTGCAGCTTCTGTGAGGTTGTCCTAACGCTGAGACGAGACGAGACCTGCTGATGCAGCTGCTCGGGGTTGGGGTGGGAATCACCCGTGCTCCCGAAACTCCTCCTTGCAAGTAAGCCTGAGAAGCCCGTGGTTTGTCTAGCCAGACTTGGCTGGAGTGGCTGCTTTGATCTGTTATCCATACCTATCCGAGGTGAAGAGACATCTGGTCGTGTGTCCCCAGGAAGAGGCACAACAAGCGTTCTGTGACAACAGAACATTTCCCTGATGCTTACAGTTTTCCCTTTTTCATGCCTAAGGTTTCATGCCAAAGCTTTGCATATGCAGAGTTCATGCCTTCCTGCTGGTTACAGTGCTTGGTTTTCACATGACTCGGCAGTTTCTCTCCATACAAAGCCAATTTCACTGTTTGAAAACGTGTACTCCCTGCTTCTGTAAAAAAAAAATCATTAAAAATAGTATCTTATAGAGTAGCAAATATCATCTAATAGAAAATTTCCAGCTAAGAGATTTGAGGGAAAGTTCCCAAGTGACATTTGAGGCTGGGGTGGATGGGTTAAACGACATAGACCAAAGACATAAAAAGACATATGGGGTAATTTCATAACGGTGGGAAAATTTGGAGCATGACTGTGTAGTTGCTTTAACTCGGGGAGACTACGGTGTGTCTAAAAAGAATTTTAAGAGGCAAAACTGAAGTTTCCTTAGAGTCAGGCCATGAATGTCCTTGAATATAGAAAGGCATGAAAGTTTATTTTGTTAAAAAAATGGAACTACTGAAATGTTTTGTTTTGTTTTTTTAAGAAGAGAAATAATATAACCAAAGCCACCCTTCAAGACAGACTAACTTGGCAGGGACATTTTAAGTGGATTAGAGAGGGAGGGATGGAGGAGGCTGTCTGTGGAGAGGCCAGCAGTCAATGTATCCTAAAGGTATGAGGATGCCAACTAGAGCAGTAACACCCCCAGAAGGTGCAGAGGAGGCAGGTAGAGGTGGATCAGTAGAATTCGTTAGTTATCTGGCTCTGACACTCAAAGGGGAAGAAGTATCTGTTTGCTTTTATTTAAGAATGGCCAGGAGGAGAATGTCCTCTTTGGCAGGACTCCCAAAAGGAATGGGGTGAGCAGGTGGTTGTACCAGACTCTAACCTTAGGAGCAGACATCAGGAAGCAGGCAAGCTGGGAAGGTGCTGACGTGGTGGCTATAACAGCCATTGCAGTGTGCCCAGTGCACTTCATAGTCCATGGCAAGCTATGAATGGAAAGTCTGGAGCATTGACAAAGGTGCAAATTCACAACATGCACAACTACAGGCAATGCACACTACAGGTGATGCACACTACAGGCTATGCACACTACAGGCTATGCACCCTATAGACAATGCTCACTACAGGCTATGCACCCTATAGACAATGCCCACTACAGGCTGTGCACACTACAGGCTATGCACGCTGCAGTCAATGCATACAACAGGCTATGCACTCTAGACTGTGCACCCTACAGTCAGTGCACACTACAGACTCTGCCCACTACAGACAGCAGGCAATGCACACTACAGGTGATGCACACTAGAGGCTATGCACACTACAGGCTATGCACACTACAGGCTATGTACCCTATAGACAATGCACACTACAGGCTATGAACACTACAGGCTGTGCACACTACAGGCTGTGCACACTACAGGCTGTGCACTCTATCCGTTCTGCACACTACAGGCTGTGCACACTACAGGCTATGCACACTACAGGCTATGAACACTACAGGCCGTGCACACTACAGGCTGTGCACACTATAGGCTATGCACACTACAGGCCATGCACTCTACAGGCTATGAACACTACAGGCTGTGCACACTATAGGCTATGAACACTACAGGCTGTGCACACTACAGGCCATGCACACCACAGGCTATGCACACTACAGGCCGTGCACACTACAGGCTGTGCACACTACAGGCTATGCACACTACAGGCCGTGCACACTACAGGCTATGCACACTACAGGCTATGCACACTACAGCCTATGCACACTACAGGCTGTGCACACTACAGGCTATGCACACTACAGGCCGTGCACACTACAGGCCATGCACACTACAGGCCATGCACACTACAGGCCGTGCACACTACAGGCCATGCACACTACAGGCCGTGCACACTACAGGCTGTGCATACTACAGACCGTACACACTACAGGCCGTGCACACTACAGGCCATGCATACTACAGACCGTGCACACTACAGGCCGTGCACACTATAGGCTATGCACACTACAGGCTATGCACACTACAGGCCGTGCACACTACAGGCCGTGCACACTACAGGCCGTGCACACTACAGGCCATGCACACTACAGGCCATGCACACTACAGGCCGTGCACACTACAGGCCGTGCACACTACAGGCCATGCACACTACAGGCTATGCATACTACAGGCTTTGCACACTACAGGCTGTGCACACTACAGGCCGTGCACACTACAGGCCATGCACACTACAGGCCGTGCACACTACAGGCGGTGCACACTACAGGCCGTGCACACTACAGGCCGTGCACACTACAGGCCGTGCACACTACAGGCTATGCACACTACAGGCCATGCACACTACAGGCCGTGCACACTACAGGCCGTGCACACTACAGGCTATGCACACTACAGGCCGTGCACACTACAGGCCATGCACACTACAGGCTATGCACACTACAGGCCATGCACACTACAGGCCATGCACACTACAGGCCGTGCACACTACAGGCCATGCACACTACAGGCCGTGCACACTACAGGCTGTGCATACTACAGACCGTGCACACTACAGGCCGTGCACACTACAGGCTATGCATACTACAGACCGTGCACACTACAGGCCGTGCACACTACAGGCCATGCATACTACAGACCGTGCACACTACAGGCCGTGCACACTATAGGCTATGCACACTACAGGCTATGCACACTACAGGCCGTGCACACTACAGGCCGTGCACACTACAGGCCGTGCACACTACAGGCCATGCACACTACAGGCCATGCACACTACAGGCCGTGCACACTACAGGCCGTGCACACTACAGGCCATGCACACTACAGGCTATGCATACTACAGGCTTTGCACACTACAGGCTGTGCACACTACAGGCCGTGCACACTACAGGCCATGCACACTACAGGCCGTGCACACTACAGGCCATGCACACTACAGGCCGTGCACACTACAGGCGGTGCACACTACAGGCCGTGCACACTACAGGCCGTGCACACTACAGGCCGTGCACACTGCAGGCCGTGCACACTATAGGCCGTGCACACTACAGGCGGTGCACACTACAGGCCGTGCACACTACAGGCCATGCACACTACAGGCCGTGCACACTACACGCGGTGCACACTGCAGGCCGTGCACACTATAGGCTGTGCACACTACAGGCGGTGCACACTACAGGCCATGCACACTACAGGCCGTGCACACTACAGGCTGTGCATACTACAGACCGTGCACACTACAGGCCGTGCACACTACAGGCTATGCATACTACAGACCGTGCACACTACAGGCCGTGCACACTACAGGCCATGCATACTACAGACCGTGCACACTACAGGCCGTGCACACTATAGGCTATGCACACTACAGGCTATGCACACTACAGGCCGTGCACACTACAGGCCGTGCACACTACAGGCCGTGCACACTACAGGCCATGCACACTACAGGCCATGCACACTACAGGCCGTGCACACTACAGGCCGTGCACACTACAGGCCATGCACACTACAGGCTATGCATACTACAGGCTTTGCACACTACAGGCTGTGCACACTACAGGCCGTGCACACTACAGGCCATGCACACTACAGGCCGTGCACACTACAGGCCATGCACACTACAGGCCGTGCACACTACAGGCGGTGCACACTACAGGCCGTGCACACTACAGGCCGTGCACACTACAGGCCGTGCACACTACAGGCCGTGCACACTGCAGGCCGTGCACACTATAGGCCATGCACACTACAGGCGGTGCACACTACAGGCCGTGCACACTACAGGCCATGCACACTACAGGCCGTGCACACTACACGCGGTGCACACTGCAGGCCGTGCACACTATAGGCTGTGCACACTACAGGCGGTGCACACTACAGGCCGTGCACACTATAGGCGGTGCACACTATAGGCCATGCACACTACAGGCGGTGCACACTACAGGCCGTGCACACTACAGGCGGTGCACACTGCAGGCTGTGCACACTACAGGCTCTGCACCCTCCATCTTCTTCTTGCCAACAACTAGCTGCCATGGCTGAATTCTTCTGCAAAGTGCTTTCTTGCTCAAGTTTGGATCCTTAACGCACCCCTGTCCCTGCTGAACTTCCTGTGGAGGGCTCTACAGTCTAGAAAGCTTCCAGACGACCTTCCTTCTTTACCTCATCTACCAGAGATCAGACGTGTGTCATCGTCTACCCTGCCTCCCCGCCTTCTCTGGATCCTCCCTCTTCGTTTAGACCACGATTACTCCATCCTGCCCACACAGTTGTCTACTGCTGTCTCGGTGGTCACTCCTCACAGCACCTAGGTTAACACAGGAGCACCCTGAAGAGGGTCAGCTGCCTGTGCCGTTCTGTACAGTCAGAATCAGTGTTCAGTGTAAATCATAAAATCCTCAAGCTTTGCTCAATAATTGACCTTGATCGTAAATTAAAAAATAATTCTAGTAGATTATATCTTACAGTATACACACATTCTGCATTAATAATTTTAGACTGGATATCAGAAATTCTAGTGGGTGGTTATATTCAACTTCCAATAACACTGAGGCAGTGACCCAAGGTGCAATGCAAAAATCTCAGGTTATAAAGTTACAAAGGCCATTGTTATTTTTTGGGGGTGGGGAGTTATGCTGAATTATGTGGGCCCATTCATATTGGTTTCGGCACTCGCCAACCACTCTGTAAGCAACTTCTGAGCAACATTAGAGTCTAGTGTTTAAAAACAATGCTGTAATGTGTTTATTTAGTAAATGAGCAAATGGACAAATCAAATGCTGTCACCATAACCCGGGATTCAACTGACCACTCGCCACGTAAGTGCCAACAAGTTTAGCAAACACTGAAAGTCCATTTTGATGGTTGGAACCAAATAATCTCAGGCTTCTGTTACTCTGTTTAAAATAAACTGCATATGCTCTGAACTGACCGTAGCTCAGTGGGTGAAGTGTTTGCTCCATATGCATGAGGACCTTAAGTAGAGATCCCTGGCACCTGTACAAACAGCTGGGTGCAGCAGCATACATCCGGAACCCCATAGCAGAGATGGTGGATCCCAGAGGCTTGCTGACCAGCCAGCCTAATTTCACGCCAAACTCCAGGTTTCTCAAGAGACACTGTGGCCAAAACTAAGTGGACGAGCAATAGAGGAGGATGCCGGTGTCAATTCCTGAACTCCAGTATACACATGCACAAACACATACACACACACACACACACACACACACACACACACACAGACATGTACTCCAGTACACACATGCATGCACACATAGACATATACACATACACACACACATACAGTCACATGCATGCACATATACACATATACACACACATAGTCACATGTATGCACACATACACATATGCACACATGCACACACACAAACACACACACATACACACATGCACACACACAAACACACACACCACACACACACACACACACACACAGAAAAACAAAGCAGAATCATCAGAACAAAATGGCTTAATCAACCTAATCAGGCTGTCACCTGAATCACTTCTGCAATTATGGTTTTGAGATTACTGACATTTGTTTTCTAAAAAACAATGTAAAGTGACATTGCTGTTTCAGTTGCAGAAGCTGTGACAGGCTCTCTCTTCAGAATATGAATTTAACTTTCAGGAAACAGTTTACGGAAAAGTCATTACTGGAGGACCTGTTCCCCCACATCTTTAGGAATTGCTTGATTTCTCTCCCGTGTTAGGCTATGGCATAGAAATCTAATGTATTACTAACTCTGCCTCAACTGAATGCCTTTTGACTCAAGAGAATAACACTTTAGCAGAAACATCTGCAGATCTTCTGAGAGGCAGCCAATAATGTGGAGTTTCCTTCGGCAGAAAAAATTAATCCTGGGCTAGGAGCCCAGTCCAGGGTTGTCAGAGGGACAGTGAGGTCAGTTCTGACATCTAGAGAGGAAGACACGATCACTCAGGGGGACAGTAAGACTTGGAAAAAGTAATGTTTCCTGGTTATTTTCCTGCAGTTAAAACACCTGGGAAGATAGGAGGAGAGCAGACGGCTTCAGAAATACTTATGGGCATAATTAAAATGGAGGGGTGAGTCAGTCTGTGGAAAGTTCGGGTCATTATAGAACGTTACTATGTAAAAACATAAAAAAGGCCAAGTATTTAGTCTGGTATTGGTTAAATCACAGTTCCATAGTTACAGAGTTATTAGTAAACACATTTGAGTTAACAGACTAACGCATGGACATAAGGCATTTCTCGCCAGCTCACATCGGCTTCGGGCATGATGAGTTTTCTAGTGTGACATTTATTTCTATTTTCAGTCTCCCAGGTTTTTTAAAAAAATATATATTATTATTTTTACTACTGCTAGTAGTGGTGGTAGTCGTAGTAGTCTTTTAACTACTCGACCAGGACTCTCCCAGATCTTCCAAGACCTTTCATTAGGCCACCCTCCTCTGGCTCATTATTCTGAACTGTAAAGACCTGAAGATCCTCGGCTTCAGTCAGTTGCTACCCGGATGCATTTCATATAAACACCTATATTAGTTACTTTTCTCATCGCGTTGACAAAATGCCTGACAAAGAGACTTAAGAAATAAAGGGTTTATTTCTGACTCATCATTTAAGAATACAGTCAACCATGATGGGGAAAGGCACCGCGGCAAGAGCACGAGGCATCTGGTCACGTGGTACCAGTGGTCCAGAAGTTGAGGGAGAACACTGGTGCTCAGCTGGCCTTCTCCGTTTTAAAGATTCTCCCACTCCTGTGTGTGTGTGCCCGTGTATGCGTGCGTGTGTGTTTGTGTATGTGAATGTGTGCCTGATGTGAGTGTGTGGGTATAAGCAAGCGTGTGGGTGTAGACTATGTATGCACATGAGTGTGCATTGCATGAATATGTATGCATGTGTGTGCGCGTAAGTGTGTATGCACATGTATGTGCACACACGCACCAGTGCACACTTATGGGGGGTTAGAATCCTCTGTAACCAGAGTTACAGGCAATTATGAACTTGCCTGAAGTAGGTTCTGGCAACCCTACCCAAGTCCTCTTGCAAGAACAAAGTGCTCCTTTTTTTCCCTCTGGAGCTGAGGACCAAACTCAGGGCCTTGCACTTGCTGGGCAAGTGCTCTACCACTGAGCTAAATCCCCAACCCCACAAAGTGCTCTTAATCATTGAGCTGTTCTCCTTCCTCCTTTTTATTGAGTCTTGGACCCCATTTTGTAAAACATGCTTGTAAATTGTGTGCTTTCCCAGTTTAAGGAACCCAGTACAGAAATTCCCTAAGAGGAAAGTCCAAAGGTTTGCCCCCTGGGTAATTCTAGACCCTGTCAAGTTAACAATCAATATTTACCATCATAGTGTCCATTCTCTCTGTCATTCTCTCACCCCTCTAATCACTTTGGCAGGCCCTCATTATCTCTAGACTGCCACGGAACCTCAAATCTAACTATTAATATCTCTTCTGTATTGGTGTTGTGCTATTATATGTTAAAAAATTCTTATACACTGTCTCTTAGTACACTTAGAAGCTACTTATATGAAAAGGAATGTATGTGTGCTACTTTTATATTATGCATGTCTAAAATCAGTTTGTTTCTACCTTTATCCTACTAGCCCACATTATTTAGACATCTTTGTGTGTGTGTGTGTGTGTGTGTGTGTGTGTGAGTCTGTGTGGTTATGGAGGTCCTACCTTAGAGTCCTGAGCAGAGAGGGTTACAAGTTTGTACCACTGCACCCAGTTTGTCTCTGTTTTTAATTCTCAATTTATAAAATGGTCTTTCGACTCAAACAAGGGCCTCCTTGAAGCACCTTTTCCCTTGCACTGGTAGGACCTCAATCTCAGGCCAGCTCTCCTGATAATCTCTTCTTTGCAAGGATTCCTCAAGGATATTTTCCCCCTTACATAATCATCTCACTGTGGCAGATTTTTCTGGGAGCTTTCATTATCGTCTGTATCAATGTACAAATTTTAGAACACGGCCAAAAAAAAAATGTCTTTAACGCTTTAACACTGGAATTCAGACGCAGTGTTCATGGGAAGTGCTTCTCTCTTTGTATTCGCCGGCTGCAGCTTTCTGGAACAGCAGCACTCTATAACAGTTCTCAGGCCATTGTGTGCGCCAGTTATCTATAGCCGCATAGAACCCATCCTTTAAAGCAGGAACAAACATCCGATTTTGCCCAGAAATCTGCAACCCAGGCAGGCTTAACTGAGTGGCTTCACTGTGCTCTATCCCAGCTGAGCTGTGTGGTTCCTCTGGAGGCTGAGGTTGGGGTGGGGGCGTGTCTCTCAGAGACTGGCAGATTTGGGTCTCTCAGAGCCTGGCAGACTGCTTCCCGCTGTGAGCTTAGCTGTGACCTTTGAGAGGTCCCTCTGTGGTCTTGGCCATCGCCACACCACAGCCTCTGTTCTAATGAGGAACATCCCGAACACCAAACACATAGGCATGTTGCTCTGATGACCTTATCTTACTGAAAACACTGACACGGCCTTGCCTGGCCTGGTTTCCAGAGGACATAGACAAAGACTTTAGCATTTGGATAGCAGTAAGGTTGGGGAAAACCTTCTGGATAAGGGCTTTCTTTTGGAATGCCTTTTCAAATTCCCAATCTGCTAGGAGTCCTAAAGCATCAAGTCGCTATCTGAGGGTTAATTCTGGATCATCCGCATAATCCAAAGACAGCCCATATGGCTCTTCGGTTCTAAACAGCAACTGTCTGCCTGTCTCTCCCTGGGTATGGAGCAGCACTCTCTCCCCGGGTGTGTAACAGCACTGTCTCCCTGGGTGTGCAACAGTACTCTCTCCCTGGGTGTGTAACAGCACCCTCTCCCTAGGTGTGTAACAGTACCCTCTCCCTGGGTGTGGAACAGCACACTCTCCCTGGGTGTGTAACAGCACACTCTCCCTGGGTGTGTAACAGCACTCTCTCCTGGGTGTGTAACAGCACTCTCTCCCTGGGTGTGTAGCAGCACTCTCTCCCTGGGTGTGTAACAGCACTCTCTCCCTGGGTGTGTAGCAGCACTCTCTCCCTGGGTGTGTAACAGCACTCTCTCCCTGGGTGTGTAGCAGCACTCTCTTCCTGGGTGTGTAACAGCACACTCTCCCTGGGTGTGTAGCAGCACTCTCTCCCTGGGTGTGTAACAGCACTCTCTCCCTGGGTGTGTAGCAGCACTCTCTCTCTGGGTGTGTAACAGCACTCTCTCCCTGGGTGTGTAGCAGCACTCTCTCCCTGGGTGTGTAACAGTACACTCTCCCTGGGTGTGTAACAGCACTCTCTCCCTGGGTGTGTAACAGCACTCTCTCCCTGGGTGTGTAACAGTACTCTCTCCCTGGGTATGGAGCAGCACTCTCTCTCTCTCTCTGGGTGTGTAACAGCACTGTCTCCCCAGGTGTGTAACAGCACTGTCTCCCTGGGTGTGTAACAAGAGTAGACAAAAATGATCTCATTTTCTACATTATAAAAGCAACTGTGTTCTCTGTATGTGTATATGTGTGTTAGTGTATGTGTGTGTGAATGTAGTATGTGCCTGTCTTGTGTATGTCAATGTGTATGAGTGTATTAGCATGTGTATATGTTAGTGTGTTTATGTGTGTGTTAGTGTGTGTATGCATGTTAGTGTGTATGTGTGTGGTAGTGTTTGTATGAATGTATGTGTGTGTTAATGTGTATGTGTGTGTATATGTTAGTGTGCTTATGTGTATAGGTTAGTGTGTTTATGTGTATGTTAATGTGTTATTTGTGAATGTGTATGTGTTAGTGTGTGTGCATGTGTGAATGTATGTGTATGTGTGTGTTTTGTCTGTGTTGATATGTATATTAGCGTGTGTATGTTAGTGTGTTTGTGTGTATGGGTGAAGGTCTATGTGCATGTGTGAATGTGTGTGTATGTGTGAATGTGTGTATGTGCATGTGTATGTGTGTGCATCTGTGTGCATGTGTGTGCGTGTACATTCCTATAGCAGCTTCTTTACCGGTGGTAAAATCTCAGCCCCTGTAGATCAGTGTGTCATTTTGCCTCTGGCTTTTGAAGAAGGAAATAGAGTGTGCACATAAGAAGTTCCCAGCATGTCTTTTAAGAATAAATAATTCAAACAGTGTGATGGCTCAAACAGATAATCAAATTCGGTTTATCTTCTTTCTGCTACGGTGGCTGTTTTCAGCTGACACTGATTTCCTGGGGTACAAACCTCATTTCTACTTATTTTATTTAAAATATTAGGTTTCTTTTTTAAATGGGAAGAATAACTCTTGTCCACCAGGGAAACCACACCTGTGGACCTGACAAGCTCTCTGTTCAAGACAGTCAGAGGCAGCCTCGCTCTGAGCCCTGAGTAGCTGCAGACAATGTAGCACAATGTTGCCTCTAGAGCCAGTGCTCACTGGCAGAAACCAGCAGGTCAACAAGTGGGACCCTCGCATTTCAGGGGCTGCAGAATTTATAATTTCATAAAACACTACAGGAAAAAAATGTTAAGTTGGCATTTTATTCCAAATGCAAGTCATATTTTAGAAAGCCATCTGTCTTGTTTTCCAAAGAAATGCTTGTTGGCCTAAAACCCCCACATTCCTTTTCCAGAGGTTGTAGATCATTTGCGGACTCTGTGGACAGATTCGCTGTTCTTAGCTTGATAGCCTAGAGTCTGGGCTCTACCCCTATATATTTACTTCCCGATATCAATTTCAAATAAAAAAAAAATAAACTCCTTTGAGGATCAAGCTAACACATTTACAATGCAGCTTGCCCGGCAGCCTGTGTGACTCTGAGCCCCCTCATGGGTTTGAATGCTTTTATTATAGTCATCATTTGGGGGATGATATGATGAGCTATGATTTCACGGTGAGAGTTCTTTGGTTGACACAGGACACAAAAGGCTTAAGTCAGAGAAACAGTCAGCCAATAAACCAATGATTTTTTTTTTTTCAGTGCGAAATGTCTCCGTAAGAATGAGATTCAGGCTTAGATGGATTTCTCTCAAGTACTGGCCCACCTGCTCATTCTGAATTGGCACAAGGAAGCGAATAAAGACCTTTATAGCCTATGTATGGAGTGGCTGGCACCAAGCTGGCTTGTGGAGTATGATCCTTGTCATTATTGTCACAATCAACTGTCACTTCCTCAATGAAGCTTGCTTCCCTAAACTTTCCAAGTACCACAATCGAAAGCATTGATCTCATTTGGCCCAGACTCAGCATCACATACCTCTCTCTTACAGAACGCACTCTCCCACTCATAAAATCCCCCAGCAGGTTTTCCTAAGTGGGTCACGACATCTCCCAGGACCCAGCTATGCACATGTTAATAAGAGTGCTATGTCCCAAAGTCCCTCGTGGAACTCTCCAAGTAATGGCCTTTGAGAATTTAGATCTGTGATTTACAAGGACCACTGCGTATGAGTGTCTCCTATCTCACTTCCTTGGCCATCATTATCCCAGCTCAGCATGTGCACTGACCAGTCTGGCTACAGACTTCTAGTCTTGAGTAGCTGTTGGAATCCTAACTGAAACAGAGCTAGTGGAGGCTCTACGTGGAAGAGAATATCAAATACCCCAGGCATACTGGTTCTTTGTAGCTCACCAGGGAACAGCCAAGACCCTGGACCACAAGCATTTCAATTACGGAGATGGTCGTCCATTTGCCCTACTGCCAAATGCATATCAAGGCCTGGTCAATGACCTGGTGCCTTGACTTGATCCGCATATGTCTGGCCTTTGGTAAAGACAGCTTGATTATCATGGCACAAGCGTGTCCTGCTGTCCTTTAGGTTTTAAGAGTTCCCACCAATGAATGGCATGACCTGCCATATGTCAAGACAGGAACAGGAAGTAAACACGTTTTTTCATAAGTCTGTAGCTTGGATGTTAAAGAAATTACATGCGGGGCTGGAGAGATGGCTCAGTGGTCAAGAGCACTAACTGCTCTTCCAGAGGTCCTGAGTTTAATTCCCAGCAACCACATGGTGGCTCACAGCCATCTCTAATGGGATCTGATGCCCTCTTCCGGTGTGTCTGAAGACAGCGACAGTGTACTCACATGCATAAAATAAATTAATTACATGCAACGGATCATGGTTTCTCATGTAAAAAAAAAATCTGGAGGACTGGGAAGACAGTTCAGTTGGTAAAGTGCCTACTAAGTGCCGTAAGCCTGCGGGTCTGAGTTCAAATGCCAGTGACTGTGTTGAGCACTGCGCATGCCTGTGTCTGTGAAGTGCTGGGATGGCTATGCTCAGGCAGATCCTGGGCTTTGCTGCTCAGCCTGGAGGGTCAATTGCTGAGCCCCAGGTTCAGGGAGGGGCCCTGTCTCAAAATATTGGGTAGAGGCCTGAGGATCCTGAGCTCAGAGGGCAGGGTCCTTACCAACGCACGAAAGGGGTATATGCAAGCCTATTTTGGCTTGCGACTCAATTAAAAATATAATCAAAATAAAGAGTTTACATAAGTTGTCCTGCGACTTCAACTCATGAATCATAGCACACCTGCACATGCACGCACAATGCCCCCCTCCCGCAACACACACACACACACACACACACACACACACACACACACACACACACACACATATTAAGGAATGCAAAATAAATTTTAAAAAGTTTAAAGAGTTTCACGTGAGAAGCCTGACAAGGCTAGGCAGTGCTCCTCCTTAGAAACCATGATTATTGAAAACAAACCAAAACCAAAACCAAAACCAAGCCCAATGCCAGGTGTGGGCCTCCTCTTTCTGGGTCGTTAGTCACCTCACAGCCCCCAGCTCCACCCACACAGTCCAACAGTCCAGCCACTTGTCACTCCACCTGGTTGCTCAGCAGTACTGGATGAAAAGCCTGGACTGCTGACAACATAGTAACTGATCAAAAGATACACAGTAGTCAGGCTGGAACTGAGCAGGAAGCTCCTCCTGGCTAGCTTTCATTATGCCACAAGGTGCTGTTCTAGCTGCTGGGGGAGAAATGGCCGCAAACGTTACCTCTCCAACAGCAGAGATGTTCACACTTGTGCCATGGTGGATTAACTGCTATGGGGGTAACCAATCACTCTCTGACAGAGTTCGAGGAACACTCTGAGCAAGGGAATGCACACCTAGTCAAAAACCCATGGCGGGGGAGGTCACGGGCTCTAAGGGAAACTTACTTCTGTTATGAAGCCAAGTTGACATAGCAATGAACTGCCGTCTCAGAAATTATGTTTCTACCTATAGACAAACGCTATTCTCCGCCTTCAACAACAAACTTTCCCTCCCAGGAAAAAGTGGTGACTGTAGAGACTCAAGTGTGCAAGGAGCTGAGGGTAAGTGCTGAGGAAGCTAAGCCCTAATGAACGAATTTACGTCCATCTGAAGGCCACACTGTAAGAGGAGGACTGGAAAGAAGAGAAGGTAAGAGCTGGAAGATGGAGGCAGGGCTGTAAACCGCCAGCTCCTGAGAGGGACACAGGCATCGCGACAGGTCTCAGACAGTTGTGGATGCCTGCTGTCCTTGGTCCGCACAAGAATGGGTTGGTTCATCAACAATCAAGTACAGACTGGGGAGGAAGATCAGGGCGCCCTGCCTCTGGCTGCTTAACTATTGGCCATGGAGAGATTATTCTGAGGGGGGGAGAGCTATTATCTTTGGCTATGTATCCACCAGTGTTCAAGGAGGGCTGTGGTTAAACTCCATGAATGAACAAGGCATCACAAAGGCATCACTGTGAGAAAAGGACGGGTGGGGAGGAGTGGAGCATGAGAGGGGTAGGAGGAAGATAAAAACGGGTGGACAGTGAGAGCGACGAGAATGCATTATACATACTTGTTTGAAACTGTCAAATGAATTTAATAAGTAATTAATGTATACATATTTAAGTTTGTTATTACATGCACACACAAAGTAACTGAGGGTAACTTCTAATACGGACTTCTGGTTTTCACGTGTACACATGCACAAATGTCTGTGTGGGTAAAACACAGACAAACATGAACACACACACACACACACAAAGTAACTGAGGGTAACTTCTAACATTGACTTCTGGTTTACACATGCACACATGCACATATGTCTGTGTGGATAAGACACATACAAACATATACACCTGTGCTCTGGCTAGTTCTTGTCATCTTGACAAGCTTGAGTCATCTGAAGAGAGAGATCCTCAACAGAAAAATGCTGTCATCAGACTGGCAAGCCTGTAGGGCGTTTTCTTAATTGAGACTGGTGCGGACCTATCCAGTCACTGTGGTGGTGGTACCTATCCCTGGGACAGATAGAAAGAAAACTGATGAAACCAGGGGTACCAAGCAAGTACGTAGCTCTCCTCCACGGCCTCTCCTTCAGTTTCTGCCTCAGCTTCCTACACTGAGGTCCTTCCTTGACTTCCCTTCATGTTGAGTGGTAGGTGAAAGGTAAAATAGATTTCTTTCCTTCCCTAAATTGCTTTTGGTCATGATCTACAGAAATAAAAATCAAGCTAAGACAGCATACAAGGCACACCACACACACACACACACACACACACACACACACACCTAAATACAATATGAAACTCTTGACTCTTATCCACGCCACCAGCTCTCCTTGACAATGTGTAGAAGCTGACACCTCTCACCATCTCTCTCACTGTCACCTGGGACCCGAGTCCTCATCCTCTCCTTCTCCTGTAGATCCTGAACATCCTCCCATGTCCCACAAGTTACACCCTCCCAACCTTCCAACTGGCCTCTTCCTCTCCTCTGAGAGTCACGAAGATCTGCATCTGGCCAGCTCTCCTAACCTCGTCCACTGCGGTCACTCCATGAAACCTCGGCAGATGTCGTGCTATCACCCCAATTGGAGTGTTCTCCATGCATGTAGCCATGTGGCTTATTTCTTTACTTCTTTCAAGACATCAATGTGAGTGCATCAGAAAAAGAGCCTGGAGCCATTTTCTTCTCCATTCCTCCTATAACCATATGTCAGATCATCCCCACTGGCTACCATCATGGAACGCAAGTGCCACACCAGTGAGGAGTTTCTAGGTTTCGCTCTCCCTAGTCTCCAAAACACTGCCACATAAGCAGTGGCACTCGGATACATAGATTTTTCAGCACAGAATAACGGTACATTTCTCTGAATCCCTCACCCAGGTGCGAGACAGGCTTGATCTTTCCACCTCAGGGCTCTGCGAATGTCTTGCTAAAAAAATAAACTGGTGTGGTTTACGAGGAAATCTAGAGTCTCTTCTGTTGTCTTTAAGCCCAGCCCTTTTAGTGCCATGTAGCAGTTAATGGCACAGATGGTATCGTTTTCAAGTTTTTGTTTGAGTCGATCAGGAAATCGTTATAACTAAAAGGCAAACAGCATTCGTGTGGGAGCTTGATGTGTGATCGGACGTTACTATGCTCTAAAAACTGAAGTGGCCCTTAATTCTTCGAGCATTGACACCACAGTTCTTACCTTGTAAATTTTTTCTCTTCTGGGTCTCTCGCTTTATTTTTCCCATTTCTACATGCAGAAGATGGGGACAGACATCCTCCTCATAGAGTGGTACTTCACGTGCAAGCAATGAGGGCTGCCCGTAGGAGGACTGCATGAGCCGAGATGACTAGTGTCAGGGACATTGTGGGTGAGGGATAACATGATGAGTGTAGAAGGGACAGGCCGGAAAAGATGGCCGAATGGTTAATAACACTTGCTCCGCAATCATGAGAACCTAAATTCACATCCTCAAACCCTCAAAAAGAAAAATCAGGGAGTCCCCACAAACACCTGTCACCACAGCTCTGGGCTACAGGTAGAAGACAGTAGGGTCTTTGGAACGTGATGGCTTCAACCTAGTTCATTCCAGTTCAAGAAAGAGATGACTTCAAAGGGGTAGGCAGAGAGTGATGGAGGAGGACACTCAAGTCCTTCTGGCCTCCACATGCATGCACAGGTAGGCACACACACGCATGCATATACACTCACACTGAGACATAAATAAATACATCTTAACATATTGTAAAAGTGGAAGTGAGAATAGTTGGGGGGAGGATTAGCTAGAGTGGGAAGCAGACAAGAGATGGTGCAGGGAGAGGGAATATGTTAGAAACACTCTATGCTCACATATGAACCATTGTATACTCATGTATGAAACACTGTATGCTCATGTATGAAGCACTGCATGCTCATGTATGAAATTGTCATAAGGGAACCCGTTATTATGCATATAATTCATGGATGCTAATAAAACACTTAAGCGTGAACTCTGAACCCAAGAAGAGAAATAAAATAAACTTTTTTTTTTGTTTTTTTGTTTTTTTGAGACAGGATTTCTCCGTGTGGCCTTGGCTGTCCTGGAACTTGCTTTATAGGCCAGGCTAGCCTCAAACTCACAGAGATCCTCCTGCCTCTGCCTCTCCAGCACTGTGATTAATGGCAGGCACCACCATAACCAGGCTTAGAAAATAAACACAAAAGCAGTTTGTTCTTAAATTATCTTATTTAAAAGCAAGATAAACCTTTTTTTCTTGCTTTTAAATCATTCACAGTATGCTGGACATGATTGAACAGGACTTTAGTCCCAGTACTTGGGAGGTAGAGGCAGGTGGCTCTCTGTGAGTCCAAGGACAGCCAGGATACCCTCATTTAATACAAGCTCTTAAAATTGGAGTTGGGTGTTTAATCCAGCAGTAGGGCCTGTGCTTCAGTGTGAGACTCTGGGATAGATCCCCAGCACAAAACAAACAAACAAACAAACAAACAAACAAACAAGAAAAGCAGAAAGGGGAAACAAAGCACTTAAATCTGGTTTTACAACTATTTCTAAGAAACATTATCAGATTTGGGAAATCATGAGCCATTTCACCATTTTGGGCTTTTAGGGGTAATCAGAAAATTATAAATAATGTATATTTTGTAGTCAGAAAATTTTTTAAAAAATTGCTAGGAGCGGGAGAGCTGGCTCAGTCGTTGAGAACACTTGCTCTTGAAAAGGATGTGGCTTTGGCTCCGAGCGCCCACATAAGGGTTCACAATTGTCTGTAACTCCAGTTCCAGGGACTCTGATGCCCTCTTCTGGCCTCTAGTGGCATGGCACCTATATCATGGTGCCCAGACGTAGATGAAATAAAAATACATAAATCTTTTTTAAAAAAAAATCTCTATGTGTTTATGTGTTCCTCTTTGATCAGCAGTGGCAACCCTTGGCATGTATCTCCAGTTCTAGGATCTAGACATTAGAAACACCTCTCACATTTTTAAAGCCAAAGGCTAGTTGACTTGACAGAAAGCCAGCTCTGCGTCTCCCAGCTCTGATTCATCCCTGGGTCTTGTTTAATCACCAAGTGGATGCAGTGCTCCGAGCATCGTCCAACCAAACTAACAAAGAGAAGGAGCGCTGCTGACAAGCAATGGTCAGACCTGGAAAGGAGAAAACAGCTCTAGAGACCATTCATGACTTCGTTGATGCTTATCAAATGCTAGATGCAAAAACTTCGGGAAATGGGAACGCCGAACCCCACCCCCCCTCCCCAGAAAGGTTTTCTCCGTGTAGCCCTGGCTGTCCTGGAACTCACTATGCAAAACAGGCTGACCTCAAACTCACCGATCCATCTGCCTCTGCGTCCCACCTGCTGGGATTAAAGGCGTGGGCCACTATGCCCAGGTGGCAACGCCGATTTCTAAACATCCTTCTAATAGTTGAAGCGATAGCTCAGCACTAACCACACTCAGCGCTCTTCTAGAGAGCCTGACTTCTGTACCCAGCATCCAACTCTCACAGCATCCGGGAACTCCAGCTCTAAGGGCTATGGTACGTTCTTCTTGTGGGCACCCGTACTCGTGCATACATTAACAGAGAGACATATGCATGACTAAATATTAAAAATTAAAGTGTATTTCCAAACAATTGATTGTCCTGTGAATTCTGAGGGGTATTCATTGGTAATATCCACGAATACGTTATTTCAGAGACAGTGCAGAATCACTAGACACAGACATGTGCCATGACGACATTTCTCAAACGCACGCCTTTCTCCCTACCATCTTCTGACCTTTGGAAATTTGACTCAACTTGACCCTTCAGGTTTCTGCCAATATGGAACCGCATGCGTAGGAGGGTATCAGTGACCTAAACCTTGAATTTATCCACTTAGACAAAGTAATCATGTTGTGGTTATCACCTGAGAGCCTAAATCAACAAGAAAAACAAACAAGGATTCCAGGAGGAAGGAAATTGCTGCCACTTTCTAAGCGGCTTTTGGGCCAAATTAGATAAAAGTAATTGGTATCAATAAACAAGACGTGTTTATGAAAGGTTCATTTGAATTCTAATCGTTCCAATGACATTTTATTGTACATTTAAAATTTTCTAAATGCCAACAAGACATTATAATTTGTTAGTTGAAAAATGAAAGTATTTGTGTAAATGACGCACCATCTCTACAAGGTTGGCCTTGGCATTTTGTGTAATAGATGTTGGACGACCGCCATCTAGTGGCTAAACGAAAATTCACTTTCGTTCCTGTAAAATTTTCTTCCTAAGGTAGCATTTCTCACGATGCCATTACCTAATCAAACACTCCAGGAGTCAAGCACATTCAGATGCAGTAACACGGTGTTTTAAAAATATTTAAATAGTTTATGCTTGTTCCTGTCTGAAGGTGTGATGTATGTTGTAGAAAATGTCAAAAACATAGAAAAATACAAAATTTATAACCCTGTCATTAACGACTCCCCTTATAGCATTGTAATGAATTCACTGGGCCTTTTTTCATATGAATTCACATTTTCATGTAATTGACATCATAAAATATTTGGCTTTAGGTACTACTTTAAAGTTTTAATGCTATATTATATGTTTAAAACTATATTTAAAGTATGCTAAAGTTTGAGTGAGTTTGTTTAACCTGGGTCATAAAATATAGTTATGTGGGAGTAGGTGGCACTATCATTTATTCAGGAAATTAGAAGTAACTAAGTGCTGTTGGGAAATGAGTTTAGAACTTTACAGATCCAGGAGAGTGGCTGGGAAAACAATCCGAACTTGGGAGGCCAAGGCAGGAGGATTGCAATGAGTTCCAATGTCAGTCTAGAATACATAGAGAAGCTCTGTCCAGCCAGGGCTCCAGAGTGAGACCCTGTCTCACTCAAAAGCAAACCAAGAAAACTGAAGGAGCACGGAAGTGCCAGCCAGTCACACCACTGACAGGATCACTGGAAATCAGGGTACTAGACTGACCTCCCGCAGTAGTCACGAGCCACAAAATTGTAACAGAATAATTCCATACTGGAGTTCATGTTGAAACAATAGCTTTTGAATATCATTCTACTTTTGAACGGTTTCAAGCGGGTTTTAAAACTGCTCTTTCTGGGTGTCCTGGTATTCGCTCTTGATTCTAACACTTGGGAGGCAGGCGCAGGAGTGCTCTAACCCTGAGGGCAGCCTGCTCCAGACTGAATTCTAGGGCAGACAGAGCTACTCCGAGAGATTCTCTCTTGAGGCTATATACCAGTTACCAGTACAAACCAATTAAGGGAGATCTAGGGAATAGGTTGTTTTTATGAATTTCTTACACGCTACAGTTGTATCTCCTGATGGGAACATCCCCAGACTACAGGGAGAGGAAACTAGATGGAGAAATACCATTGAGAAGGATGTAGCGTTAACCACAGAGAAAATGGCATGAGCCAGTAAAGCATGTGTTGTAGCTACTTAATGACTACGACTGACACAGGTTGGCATTTAATCGAACAAGAGACATGAGAGAGAAAAAAAAAAAAGAAGAAGAATCAACGATTCCTCTCTAATGTTGTCTTGATACCGGATCATAGTATGTTCAGAGAGGCAGCTGGGTGAACTAGATACCCTGGAGAGCCGGATGTGTGTGGGAGGTGGCAATGTGTATTAATTACTTTCCTTCAAATCCGTGTCAGTGCTGCAAACAGGCTGTGTAAACTTTTTCTTTTTTTCCTTTGTGAATGCCTGCAATAGGTGGAATCGTACGTAAGCCACCGGACTTCACCTTTCCACTCTGTGATGTAGTAGGTAGAACTGCTGTGTGTGTGTGTGTGTGTGTGTGTGTGTGTGTGTGTGTGTGTGCGCGCGCGCGCGCATGTGTGCATGTGTGCACACACGGTAGGCATCAACCTTGCATGTTGCTCTTCAGGGGCCATCCATGTTGTTTTTACAGAATTCTTCCACGAGTCTAGGCTGACGAATCCTGGGGCTTTGGTTGCCTTCCCCTTCTGGGCATTGGCATTCTTACCCTACCTCAGGGCACACAGATATCTAAGGTGGCTGCTGGCAATCGGACCTTCTACTCCAAACCCCTCAGACCACAGTCTCCCATCCTGTTAGCCAGTCCTAGCTTTGTGTAGCAGTCAAATCTAGTTTCCACCTTGACCCTTCCCACGTGACCCCTGCCCTGCCCAACACACACAGAAGCAGCCCTCACGACATCCTTCACAGACATGGCAGCAAGGGCTCCCAGGAAACTCTGGGCTCCAGGACCTCCCAGTTTGAAATGCGTTCCTCTTTGTTGGGGTTGGCACAGACCTGCTACCTAAAGATGCCGTTTCCCCCACTCAACTTCTCTGTGTTTGGTACCCACATTGTTTTGGTCTGTATGGGGTCCTCTCTTCTCACAGGCAATGGGGAGGGCTCTTTCAGTAACTGTCATGGCTGAGCAAGTCCCTAAGGAGTTCTGTTCCATCTCTAGAAATAAACTCTCTGCCAGGGCGAGTTAAGGGGCTGCTTTTGCTCCACAGCTAGCTAATAATCTCCAATTAGCGTAAAGAGCCTGTGTCCTGGTTTGCTTCTTTTGTGGCTTTGATAAAAAACACTGGCCAATATCAATTTTGGGGGGAAACAGTTACAACCAACCCTCCAGGGACGCCAAGGCAGGAGCCATAGAAGAACAGTGCTGATGGCTTGTTGTCCTGCTTTCCCCAGCCACCTTGCTTGTGTAGCAATGGGCTGGGCCCTCCCATCTCAATCAACAACAAAGAAAATGTCCCAAGGGCATACCTGCAGGCCAGCCTGCTGAGACAATTCCTCAGTTGAGATTCTCTCTTCTCAGGTGCATCTAGGTTTTTCTCAAGTTAACAACACTACCTAAGGCAGCCTGAGAGTTGCGACTTCATCCAGCTTGGCTGGTTCTTCCTCTGCTTCTCCTTGCTGTGTGGAGTGTGGAACTCAGGGCTGTAGGCTACTCGTAAATGTTCCACCACCGAGCTGCTGCAGCTCCAGCCCTCTATCCTTGCTCCAAAGCGCAGGAGGAAAAACAGAAGCAGGAAAAGCTCACAGGCCTTTGTTTCTTGTTCCTAAACTCTTCTCACACCCTTCCCGGGACTCTTTGGAACCTACCAGAGTCCTCCAGGAAACTTCTAAAAGGATAAATCATTCCACCCTGACTGAATGACCTGGGCTTCCTGCTAGGATAATGATGGGGTTTTCTCCTTTCTCCTTAGTCCCCTGGGTAGCCAGAGAAGCTCTTGAGTTTGCCCAAAGATCCCTGCTGGTTCTGGTTTGACACTGAGCACTTGCTTGGATGCTGGTCTGTCCTTCAGTGAGGGCTGCTTCTGTTTCCCACCAGATTTGGCTAAGGACCAAAATGTTTCTCAAAATCTAAAGTAGAACTAAACAAACAAATGAATGAAAGTGAAAGGGCTAACTAGGATGTACCACGGTCTGTTCAGTGTTTGGCTGGTCTGGGTGAAGCACTGTCTTGGTCTCCAGGCACCCATGACTCCTGCAACTGGCAAGGAGAGGCAGAGGATCTGAAGTTCTAGGTCATCCTCATCACAGCACCTTTGAGTCCATCCTCACATACATGAGACTACGTCCTGTAATTTAAAAACCTAGAAAGGGCTGGCAATATGGCTCCGTGGGTAAGGGCACTTGCAACCGAATCTATGAGCTGAGTTTGCTTTTTTATCTGCAGGGATGAAGGAGAGAACTGATTTCCTCAAGTTGTCCTCTGACCTCCGCATTTGTGTGCATTCGCACATATACGCACTAAATAAATGCAAACTATTTTTAAATCAGAAGATAAACCCTGGAGTTTTAGAAAGAGTACTCAAAGTGTCTATATTAGGTCTCTTCCTGTACTGGACATGTAACTTGGAATTTCCCACAACAAAAGCAACTCGTTTCCCACCCGCCATCATAAAACGTGTATTCATTTTCCAGGTAAAGCTATAAACGTATATCTAAAACAAGCCTAATGAGACAGGGGAGAAAAGAAAACACACAATACATTGTTCCAAACCAGCTGCCAGGCCAGGTTCCAGAGCGAGACCCTGTGAGGCGCGCACAGGGACTTCCTTCGTGGCATTTCTGCCTTGGTGATCTGGAGTCAGAAGATCAACCGATGTTTAGTCAATAGCTGATTACTGAGGACAGGATCACCACATTGCCTGCTGAGGCAAATAAAAGACAGCATCTAGAGAACACAGCAGTATCAGGGATGTGTACTGGGGCTGTACAAGAGGACCAGCAGAACAGCTTTAGAATTCCCGAGGACTTCGTGGTGTTGTGAGTCTGGCTCTGCTTGATGCTCTCACCACGGAGAGCCATCACAGCCCTCAGAATCTATGTGTTGTAGGAAAACTCTAAAGGGCTTTCTCACTGGGCAGTGTCATGGGCACTGACAACGACAGTGACTGACCTTTCCCAAGCATTGCTGCAGGGGCAGATGAATGATTCAACCACCATCCTTAGAATTTAGAGACACAGAGTGTTAGCAGAGTTCGGCTAAGATGCCTTTGCTAGTGGCCTTGACTTAGAAAATCTAGGGGAACAATTCAAAGTTGAGAAAGGTGCACTCTTGATAATTGAATGATGAATTTTTGAGGTCAGGAACAAGAACACTGGCAGCCCAAATCACAAATCACAAATCACAAATCACAAATCACAAATCACAAATCACAAATCACAAATATATATATATATATATATATATATATATATATATATATATATATATAGGCAGCCCAATATATATTTGTGATTCTTTTAAGATTTTTTTATAAGACTACTTTTTAAGATAAATAATAATTGATCCTTCCTTTGTAACTTCTAATTGCAGTCTGCCATAAGAGAACTGGTTGAGAAAAGTCCCTCACTTGCTTACACTTTGCTCATCTGTAACAAGCCACTTAGACACGAATGTATGTGGGTTCTTGGGAATAATTGGTTTTTCACCTATAATGTGTAAAGCGTTTGTTGGGAACATGCTGGTTTTTTTTTAATGTATACGTATTGTAAACGTTCACTTGAAGTAAAATAGAATGTAACCACAGTGCAATTTTTTATATTGCTTGGAAGATTTCTCTTGTATATATAGGCTGTGGGATGAGAAAAAAAGTTGTTGGAGCTTGTTGGAACCTTGCTTCATCCCCCAAGTGTGTGTGTGTGTGTGTATGTGTGTGTGTGTGTGTGTGTGTGTGTGTTTCCCCCTTTTCACCAGCCCCAGAGACTTTTTGCTGACCCCAGAGAATTTTTTTAATCCCTCACAGAAAAGTCTGCTGAGTGATTAATTGCTGTCTACCCACCCCTCCTCAGTGAACCTGACCTGCCGAAGCTGGCCTTTGGTGGATGTGTGTTTACTGCAGTGATTTTAATTGTGTCATGTACATGTAAAAATCTATGTCATAATAATTTATGACCTTTTATTTTTTGATCGGGTCTCACTCTGTGTCCCTGGCCAGCCTGGAGTTTACTAGGTAGAGCAGGCTGGCCTCAAACATAGAGAACCAGCTGCCTCTGCCTCCAGAGTGCTGGGGTGACAGGGGTGAGTTACCACTCCCTGGGGTTTGTTTTTAATCATGGACTTGTGTGTCTCTGTGTGGGTGTGTGCACATAAGTGCAGCTGCCCAGAGTCCAGAAGAGGATATCTGAACCCCTGGATGTGGAGTTATGGGTAGTTGTGAGCAGCCTGGTGTGAGTGCTGGGAACTAAACTCTGGTCCTCTCCAAGAGTTTCCTCAGCTATCCCTAATCCTCAGTCGTTGCTATAGGCAGAATCATAAGACAACCATTAAGAGTCCTGTCCCAAGCACAGATGCGCTGTACCATCTGCCCGTACCTTTTTTGTGTGAATGGCCTGGGATGCCTATGGCCACATAATCACTATTTGGGTGAGACAGCATCATGTGACCAAGTCCTGGGGAATGTATTCCTGTGGTTTGACATAAGCTCCGTGTCACAGGCCACACATGAGTACAAAGTACCCTGCCTTGCTATGAGCATGCACAAGCAGGCTTTGTCTTTTTTTTTTTTTTAATTTAGCCATCACAGTAAAGATGTGTGGAGCAGCTTATACTGCTATATAAGGCAGTACTAGAGAGGGGAGGAGGGAGGAAGAGAGAGAGAGAGAGAGAGAGAGAGAGAGAGAGAGAGAGAGAGAGTGTTTACAGTCCCTGCTCTAATTCAAAGGCCTATTAGGCTGGCCTCTTCATTTCTCCTACTTCCCCACGCTATCACTGCAGACAGAGCCTTCAGTCACAACCACCCCAGGACACACTAGAGACACAACCTTAGAGGTAATGGCTATGCTTATCACCTTGTTTTGATCTTCAATCAAAATACTACTCTATTCCATAACTGTGTACAATGATGGCATATTAAGAAAAAAATTAAAAAGTAGAACAAAATAGGGGCTTTTAAGAAGCCCTAACAGACTAAGACTCCCAAATCCCAAAGGTATGATTAACAAGGATCACAATAAAATCCCAGTGAATAACCGTGGTGTGTGAACACTTCCATATCATCCAGTAACGAAATAGGCATCCACTTTCATTTATTTTCAGACAGCCGATTTGTACAATTTCTTTCCACATTGATCAAAGGAGAACATCTTCGTCATCAATGAATCTCTTCATGTAGAGATGATTTATTCTGTACGTCACTTCTACACTGTCTATTACAATGCCAACCTGTGCTCGAGATGCACTTTAAAAGGCGTGTGTGTGTGTGCCGCATGCAGAAGTCAATCTTAGGTACTGCTCCTCAGGACCCATCCACTGTTGGGGTCCAGGCTGATACAAGGCTTTCTCAGAGGCCCCACAAAAGGAGAAAGGGAATACTAATTCAGTGTCTTTGTCCCGGAGCAGACTTAGCAAAGTCCAGTCTGGGACCAGGGCCTCCAAAGAGTTAGGATTTCAGTTTGTGAGAACCTGACTTTTCCTCCTGAAGGGACCAGAGTATCACTGTGTGCTCAGTCTAGTGCACGTGAAGTGTTTTGTGCTCGTCTTGTGCAACACTGCTTGATTAGCCTCCTGCTGATTTCCTCCCACTGTATGATAGCTTCCTCTGTTCCATATCCTCCCCCTGCAAACGGTATAAAGAAAAAAGACGCTGTACTTCTTAATAAGCTTTATGCAAAACCTCCTGACCCCAACTTTCCTGTCTTTGTTTCTGATACCCTGGTCCCTCCTCTTAGGAGCTTGTCACTGAAGAATGACTTGCTGGTCCAGAACCACCTACCTTGTTTTGTAGATAGTCTCTCACTGGTACTTGGAACTGTTATGCTGGCTGGCCAGCAAGCTCCAAGGATTGTTATCTTTCAGTGATGGACTACAAGAATTCATCACACTATACATGTCTTTTTAAGAAAATGTGGATACTGGGCATCAAACTCAGGTCCTCTTGCTTGCACGGCAAGAACTTTAGCTCAGTAGACTGGGGTCTCTCTGGCTGTAGTAATAGTTGTTAGAGCCATCTTATCAGTTATGTTCTCATCGGTACTATAATGGCTATTCCTGGTTGTCAACTTGACATTATCTGGAATGAACTACAATCTAGAATTGGAGGGCTCACCTGTGATCCAGATCTTGAGGCTGGAACTTGGCATGGAGGTCTTGAGGCATCGTGGCTATGAAAAGCTTAGGCCCAGGCAAGGTAGTACACACCTTTAATCCCAGAAGACTAAGGCAAAGAGATCTCTGAGTTCAAGGTCAGTCTGGGACAAAGCCAGTCCCAGATCCAGGCATGGTGGTACTCACCTTACCCTGGGCCACACTTATGGAGACCTACATAAGGATTGGAAGAAGATTCGCTCTTCTTTGTCTGCTTGCATTTGCTCACCAAAATTGTTGGAATCTACTTCTACAGAAGACCAGCTGAAACGACTTCCCTAGTGGGACTGAGCAACTACTAGATTTTGGACTTCCCATTCACAGCTGACCGTTGTTGGGGTAGCTGGACTACAGACTATAAATCCTTCTAATCCCTTAATATAGATATTCCATAAATTCTGTGACCCTAAAGAACTCTGACTAATAAGATACTCTCTGAGCACTAAGTGAACATTTTTCCACTAGAAAATAAGCATTTGCTGGCCATCCACTACAGACCACTTATCTGTCACCAGGGTATAAATGTTGTTGGCATAACCATTCTCATTACTGGGTTGTAGTGGTGGTGGTGTGTAGAGAGAGAGAGATATAGGTTGTAGGGAGAGAGTGGTTGTTATGGGGTAGGCAGTTAGATGTGAGGTAATTATGGAAAAGTGTGGCTATAGCTTAACATCACTGTCTCTGTTGGGTCAGGTGCTCCTTTGTGCAGTTGGATTGTTTGTTCCTAAGACCGCAGGAAACTTACCCATTTACCACACACACACTAACAAAAGGCCTGCATGCTCAAAAGACCTTTACTTCATTAAAATGACCCTTACATGGTGGTTTTGTTCTTCCGTTTATAGCCTTTTCTAGAGATCAATGGAAGGGATAAACTAACCAGAAAAAGGGAGAGCTGATCCTTTATGATTTGCAAGGGGAAAGGGGTCATCTTACCCACGAGAATGTTATCCATCAAATAAGTATCCACAAAGATGTCTTTAAAATCATAACACTGAACTCTATGGATTACTCCCAAACCTTCCTTCAGGGCATCCCACTCCAATCTCTTTGCTGTGTACGCTTCACTTTGCCAAATAAACGTCTACTTCAACTCTTCTACTGATTCAATTCGCTATTTTGAAAAAAGTAAGAACCAAGATACACACCCCCAGTGTTGTTTATTCAAACTAATGAAAAAAATAAGAAAAAAACATAGACAGTCAGATCTGAGTTATACATGAATAACGAAAAGAGTGAAGGGAAGTGTGGGCTGGCAAGAGGGCGCAGCGAGTAAAGCCCTAGACGCCAAGCCTGACAACACAGTTTGATTCCGGGTTCCTCTCGCTGCCCTGACTCCACCACCACACAAGAGGGCGTATGGTTGGTTGCTCCGGGTCTTGTAGATGCTCGTGGACGCGAGTGGGAAGAGCTTTTGGACTTTGAGTATCCAGAGAGAACAGCAACTAGAGGGTTCCGACTCTACAACAGCAACCAACAATGGACGGACTTCGGGGCTCACAACACCGGGTACCAAGTGGACGCAGTCCGCGTTACGTCAGCACCACGCTCAGCAACGGCTCTGAGTTCGCGCCTGTGCACTTTGCTTCTTGCCCGGATTCAGGGCGCTACCGCCTTCCCGCCGCCCGTCACTTCCGGTTGACGCGCCGCGTCGGTGCGCCATCACTTCCTGCCGCTACCGGTGTGGACCGTGAGTGGCGGCGGGCCGGTTTTCCGGCGCTCCCCTCCCCTTCTCCCTCCCTCCCTGTCCCTCCCTTGGCGACCGCGCGTCGCGGGGATTCCCGACCCGGCCTCGGCGTGAGTGCGGGGGCCTTAAGCAGCTGAGGCGCCGCGGCAGAGAAGGAAGAGGACCGCGACCCTCGGTCCCCGCTCCGCGTCACCGCGCTCGCCGCCGCCATGGCCATGAGGCAGACGCCGCTCACTTGCTCGGGCCACACGCGGCCCGTGGTGGATTTGGCCTTCAGCGGCATCACGCCTTACGGCTACTTTCTGATCAGCGCTTGCAAAGGTGAGCTGACCCCGCGACGGCCGCGGCTCCCGTGTGCCGAGGGGTGGGTGGGTCATAGCTGCCAGTGATTGCGCTACGGAACAGAGGCTCGCCCCTGGCCAGGCTTTATTTGTCCCTCCTCACCACCGTTTTTAGTGCTCCGCAGCACTGCGCCTTTCTACACACACAGCTACATTGTATTTCTCAAGGATTTACGGGAAGGAGAAATTAGGCCAGGCCGACAGGAGTGCCTTTTAAGTCTCACTCATCATATTGTATCAGCCTTTGTGGTGTGAGCCTCATTTTTTCCAGATGAAAATGTACGTTAGTTTTACATGGTCCAAAGTAAAATCGGCTATCTAGATCGTTTTGACACATGTCGGTGTCATCCAGCCTTATGGTTTTTTTTTTAAAAAGGTTTTATTTATGTGTGTCCGTGTGGTGTCTCTATGCGTGCTTGTACACATGTGTGAAGGGGTGCCCAAAGAGGTTAGAAGGCGGCGTCAGATTTGTCTAGAACTGGAGTTACAGGCGGTTGACAGCCTCCGTGTGGGTGCTGGGGATCGGAATCAGGTCCCGTGGAAGAACATTTCCCAGTTCTTTAGAGTTGTTTTGTAACCCGAGTTTGCAAAGGTGAGGGAGGCCTCTTGTTCGGTCCCAGAATTGTTTAGGCTTCCCAGGAAGGGTGACCCAAATTCCTAGTCCAGTCACTGGGACCAGTGGCACAGACCAGGATGGGAATCCCCAGTGCTCAAAGGGAGTAAGTAGGTGGGACCTGTCAGAACAACCGTTTTCCAGTTTGCTGCTCAGGATTTGGTAGTATGTTGCATGCATCTAAGTCACATTATGTCTTAAAATAATTTTCTAGATGGCAAACCTATGCTCCGCCAGGGAGATACAGGAGACTGGATCGGAACATTTTTGGGTCATAAAGGTGCTGTTTGGGGTGCAACATTGAATAAGGACGCCACCAAAGCTGCCACAGCAGCTGCAGACTTCACAGCGTAAGTGTGACAAAAATGCTTAACTTCATTCTTTCTGAATCGTGTGGTGACGTTGTCAGAATCTCCCAACTTCACAGTTAGGCATAAAGTTCTGACTCTGCAGGTGCCGTGGAGAATACATGGTGTTTGACCTCACCAAGATTCTGTTCTGGTTCTCTGAGCATCCTTTCTTCACTAAGTTCCCAGACTTGAGATGTTTAAATGATTGACCCTCTCCTTGAGACCAGGAGTCTTAGTGATCTATGCAGCTTGGAGAATGGATATTGGTGATGTCCTTTACAGATATTTTTGTAAATTTAGTGCTGTATTAGTGATGTCCCCAGACACTTTTTCCACTCAGTTTTATTAACTGGCTCTAGATACATTTAAAACCGGGCCTCAAACTTACTTTTTATTTCCTGTGGTTTTAAAAATTGCTGTCTGAAAGATCATTGGTTTTCCTTAGGTCCTCACTGTCTTGGTTAAGTTTCATTATTGTGAAGTGACAACATGACCAAGGTAAAGGTAACTAGATTTAATTGGGACTTACTTACAGTTTTAGAGGTTCATTGATGAGAAACATGGTGGCATCCAGGCAGACATGGTGCTGGAAGAGCCAAGAGTTATATATAGAGATAGATCCAAAGGCAGCCAGGAGACTGTCTGTGGCAGGCAGCCAGGAGGAGGATCTGGATCACATTGGCCAGACACACACACCTACTGCAGCATTGGATAAGTCACCTCATTGCGGTTCACTTTGTCTTACCTGTTTTTACTTTGGGTTTTGCATATATTATCAAACTGACTTAATGATTCTCTTTGCTCTTTTGAGGCACGTGTCACCTTTTTTATAATTACCTGTGTTTGTAGTCACCTTTGTCTTTAAACTGATGAAGGTAACTTTTATTTACTCTTGTGTATGTGGGTGTGCACACACCATGGTTTGTGTTGAGGAGGTCAGAAGTCAACTTTGGGGGTATGGGGTGAGGGATGTGATTCTGGTTGTCAGGATTGTGTACCTACAAAACCATCTTGCTGGCCCAAAGGCAGTGCCAAGTGCTGTTGTATGTGATAGTAGTCCAGAGCCTGGAGAGTGAAAAGGGCCTTCTCGATTTCTTATTTAAAAGAATTTCACACTTTGGAACAGTTGTAAATGTGTCATCATCTTTGGTTTAAGCAGATTATAAACAAGGTTGCTGGATGTGCTACACCTGTTTCTTTAATCCCAGCATTTGTGGGTGGAGGCAGGAGGATCTCAAGTTAGAGACTAGTCTGGGGACATACCAGTTCCAAGCCAGGACTACATAGAACGATCTTTCCAAAAAGGGAACGAAACAAAACAAAAACAGAAATAAAAGTGATTAATTGTTGAACGAAGGAAATTGAGATTAGCATTTGAAGTGAGTATGCGAAGAACATTAGGACACAGATGGGCATCATGTGGGAGCCTCTGTGAGGAATGGGTCATAGTTAGGATCTTGGGTGGCTGGGATCAGCAATAAAAGGAGGTTGGGTCAGAGAAACTAGAGCGGAAGAGACTGGAGTAGTTGTAAGCGGTGTGGTGACATCATTTCCCTCATGCATGCTCTTACAGCCATGTATGTAACTCCCAAGTATGTAGTTAGGTGTTGTATCACCAGTTCCTGCCTGTTTCTTAGATTTGTAAATCTTACTAATGCTGTTCATGCAGAGTGCTTTGCATTCCTGGCCTTTGGTGTACTTCAAGTTGTTAAATTCAGAGAAGTTCTCTATATTTTGCTCTGGTCTGTGACTAGATAAAAGGATGACTTGGTGAATTGAATTGGTTAAAATATTTTGCAGACTTGGTAAAAAAAAATAACTCTAAGCTAAAAAACTAGAATAGGTCAATTTGTGAATCTTGCATAAATTATTCTTTTTCACTGTCAAAAATATAAAGAGTTAAAAAGTCCTAGGGGAAAATTGTCTTTTAGGGCTTTTGATAAATTAAGTATCTTAATAATTAGCACTGTGGGAAATGCATAATACAATAATACAATAATAATGTAATTATTTTGAATTGATCACAATCACCGTTATATTTAAGGTCGTATTAATGTTACGTACTATTTGTTTATGTTTATATGTAGCAAAGTGTGGGACGCTGTCTCTGGAGATGAACTGATGACCCTGGCTCACAAGCACATCGTCAAGACCGTGGATTTCACACAGGTGTGGGAGTGGAGCTTGGGGTAGGGATGTAGTTGAGCCTGCACACTGTTTGCATAGCGCACACACACAGGCCCTGAATCCCACTGGAGATGGAAGAAGTGTTGCTGGGTAACTCCTGTGATGCAGGGAGGGAAGGAGGGCAGCAGAACGACGGCAGGCAGCTCTGGCTGTTCCTGCGGTGTGGCATAGCTAAGAGGACAGCAAGCTTGGCAGCTCTCTAAGGAGGTCACAGTGCCCTCCTAGAAGTAGTTGGCTGCAGTGCTGTCTTTATTGGGAATTATAAAGTGGTTAGTGTAACATTTTTCTTTTTTGTTTTCAGGATAGCAATTACCTGTTGACTGGAGGACAGGACAAACTGCTGCGCATATACGACTTGAACAAACCTGAAGCAGGCAAGTGCGGCTGACATATCACTGTGGTTTTACTTTTCCTTTAAGTAACGGACTAAAGAACTCTAGAATTGTGACAGCTAAGATAATCAGCAGAAAGAAGCATCCATCATTGTTAAAATCTTTTGTCAAAATAAATCCTGTTAGGCTTTTCTTATTCTGTGCAGATTTCATTTTAATATTGGCTTATTTTACTGCAGAGCTCGTAGCCTTCTGGCAGTGTAGAACATCACCATGTTAATGGTTTTTCATTTCATGATGCTAGGGTCTGTGAAGGTACGAGAGCAATGTTGGTAGAGTTAGGTGATGTGTGGTGTGGCACTCTGGAGGAGAGGATGCTGAGACAGTAGTGTGCATGGTAAGGGTTAGGCTTTCAACTGTTTAGCTGTATTGGTTCATAAGAAACATTCTGTAGGTGCTGACAGGGCTTTTGTGAATTACAAAACGGACATTAAAGTGTAAGAAGTGATTGTGATGAGCAGTTACTCTGTAGAGTTGTACTGTTTGGAAATGCATCTGTAATGTGGTGGACTGCTTGTCACTGTTGACTGCAGTGTCTGCTGGGCATTTTCTCTCTGTCTGTGGTGCACTTATGCTAATATAGCAAAGTGTTGTTGAACTTGCTGGACACAGTAAAGGCCTACAGGGCTCGGGTGGAATAGTTCAGGGCTCTGGGATACATTTTTCATCCCCACCTCTCACAGCTGTGCTTTGAAGGTGTTTTCTCAGTGGATCTCAGTAGAAGTGATGGCAGTTCATGGGGCTCTGACTCTTCGTCAGACTGTTAGTGACTCAGGTGTACGCTTCTGCTTGATCCTCACAGACTATATGTAACAACTTCTATTGCCTCATTTTAAAAATGAAGAAAGGAAATTTCTTTCATGGGAATTGCTTATACTACTTTTAAAATTTCCCTTTCTCCTTCCTCTACTTTTGTGTTGCATGCTTGTGTTGCGTGTGTGTGTGTGTGTGTGTGTGTGTGTGTGTGTGTGTGTGTGTGGTGTTGGTGTGCGTGCGAGTGTGGGTGCATTTGTGTTTGTTTCCCCCCAGTAGTTACTACCAACAATGACTTAGACAAGGCCCTAGAGTTAAGTTTACTCTGAGGATTAGCTTAGTACATCCTTGTTCCTGGGCCCATGTTTTTATCCATTAGTAGTATGTTTATCCTAGGGTTTTACTGCTGTGAAGAGACACCATGACCAAGGCAACTCTTATAAGGGCAGTATTTAACTGGGGCTGGCTGACAGGTCCAGAGGTTCAGTCCATTATCAAGGCAGGAGCATGGGCAGCATGCAGGCAGGCATGGTGCAGGAGGAGCTGAGAGTTCTACATCTTCATCTGAAGGTGGCTAGTGGAAAACTGACTTCCAGGCAGCCAGAATGAGGGTCTGAAAGCCCACAGGGTCACACCTACTCCAATGGGACCACACCTTCTAGTAGTACCACTCCCTGGGCTGAGCATAAACAAACTGTCTCAATGTTGTAACTTTCAATTGTTTTCATATTGCTCAGTTTAGAAAGCCAAATATTTATTATTCATTTTAAATTGTTTCTTCTAAAGAACCCAAGGAAATTAGTGGTCACACGTCCGGTATTAAAAAGGCTCTGTGGTGCAGTGAGGATAAACAGATCCTTTCAGCTGATGATAAAACTGTTCGGTAAGTTAATTTTTCTTCATTAACTTAAAGGTTGAAAGGTATTTTACCTTGTGGTTTATAAAGACTTTACTAATCATGTAGGAACATGTGTTGTGTAGCTTAAGTCAGTGTAAGTCACAGTGAGGTGCAGTTACTATCATTGTCACATGGAGTACAATGCAGAAAGTCATTGAGTTGCGTGCGGCCTTGCAGCTGTTCCTACTTTAGTTATGGACAGGTTGGCTGAGGGAGTTCATGATGCCCTTTAACCTTTGTGTGTTGAGGCCTGATATATTTTGTGTAAAGATGCACAGCTGTGAGAGAGTCCAAACCAACAGTTAGATTAGGTAGCCAGAACTAGGTGCTTTATGACAGTTTTGTTAGGGCGTTAGGAAAGTAGTAGAAAGTTGATTTCACCCGTACCTAACGCAGGCTTTTATATTTCATAGGAACTCACAATTCCTACTAATTTGTAATGAAAATTACTTTATTACAATTGTGACCATTTTCTCATGGATTTATGCATAGATTAAAAAAAGCTTTTTTCTGGCTATTGAATAAATATACTTATGTACTCATTCATTCGTTCATTTATTTGCAGGCTCTGGGATCATGCCACAATGACAGAAGTAAAATCTCTAAATTTTAATATGTCTGTTAGCAGCATGGAATATATTCCTGAGGGAGAGATCTTGGTCATTACTTATGGGCGATCCATTGCTTTTCATAGTGCAGTAAGGTATGTCCATCCAAGACACTTCTTCATTTCCTTCAGTGGAAAGAGGGGGAATTAACTTTAAAAATAAAGGGCTGGAGAGCTGGCTCAGCTGTTGGTTAACAGTGACTGTGTGTCTTGTGGAGAAGTCAGTTCTCACCACCGTCAGGTGGCTTGTCCTCACCTGTGACTGCAGCCTTGGTATCCGTGGTCTCCACAGGAGTCCACGTGTACATGCACAGGCACACATTCATACAGATAAAATGATCTTTAAAAACTTGGAAGGTTTATACCAGAAAGTTGCATGATTCTTTTAAAGGCAGATTAATACCTGTGCTGTGTAACTCAGACAGAGGGAAGTGCTCCCACTCCTCTTAGCACCTGTCTCTTAGGTTGAGCATACTGTAATCAGGAATTAGCAAATTTTAGCTACCTAGGATATTTATTGGCATATTTTATATTGTTTTTTATCAAAGGAGCCATTGGCAAGGTGTTGTATATTCCTTACTATGTAGAAATTACTGATACTGTTTTCTTTTTTCTAATTAAAATTTTAAAGAGACAAGGTCTAGGGATACAGCTCAGTGAGAGTGCTTGTCTCGCATGGATTAGGAACCTGGGTTTGAATCCCTAGAATCTAAAAGCAGGGAGGGAAGTAATGCAAACCCATTCATTGTGTGTGCATGTATGTGCATGCTTTGGTTTTTTTTTTTTTTTTCTTTTAATTATTAGGACTATGATGCATATAATCTTGTTTTTTAATTAAAAGTGTTTTTATCCATTAAAACACCTTTAAAACATTTTTATTGGTTGTAGTGCATTAAATTGTAAGAGCTTATGTTTCAGTGCCCTGAGCAGTGTAGCTGGTATTGTGCTATATCTTTGTTCTCAGTACTGGAATCCTGTAAGTACAATGTTGAGTTCAGCTGTAGAACTGACTGTGCACTTCTTAGCCTTGGTATTTAAAGGGTTTCTGTAAAGATTAGACCACATTCCCCTCTGACAGTAGTCTTATGATATGGTCTTGAAGAATACCACAGTGTTTAGCTTCATTGAATAGGGGACAAAAAATGACACGGAAGCTCTAAAACATGTAAGAGAGCTCCTATAAACACAAGAAGGCTATTAGTGGAATACTTTTACACAGATCGTGAGATTGTGCAACTGTAACCGTTCATCTCTGGACCGTGCATTCCTGCTCTAGACTGTTGCCTCAGATCTCATTTGGTAGTCACTGGCCCGTTGAATATTTGAAATACCGAGGGCTGGTCTGTAATGCTAGATACAGCACAGCCAACTTTAGGGTTTGTGTGTTTGTTTTTTTTCCAAGACAGGATTTCTCTGCATATCCTTGGCTGTTGTGGAACTCTGTATAGACCAGGCTGGCCTTGAACTCAGTTTTACCTGTTTCTGCCTCTTGAGTGCTGGGTGGGGTTAAAGTTAGACGCCACCATGCCTGGCTATTTATATGCGGTGTGTGTTGATTGATGATCTATGTTGAAATAATTTTCAGGATTGAACTGAAAAGGGCTGTAAAGAATAGATAGGGTTTTTTTTTAGGGGAAGTAGTTGTGCATTGATAAATACAGTTTCATTATAATGCAACTAATTAATCTTAGTTATTGCTGGGAAGAGACACCATGGCCAAGGCACTTACAAAAGGAAGCATTTAAGTGGGAGCTTTTGGAGGCTTACATTTACAGAGCATAAGTCTGTGGCCATCATAGCAGGAGGCAGGCTGGCATGGCGTCGAAGCAGTGGATGAGAGCCTGTATCTGAGCCACAAGCTGGAGCTGACACAGCTAACCAGACTGGATCTGCCAGGGGCTCGTGAACTCCGCTCACTCCCCAGTGACACACCCTGAACCATCCTAATCCTTCTCAAACTAGTCTAACTGGGAACCAGGCAAAAGACTACAGGCTTCATTCTCCCTCAGACCAGCACAGGGCCTTCCCTCCCTGGTTAGAAACAGCTGCTGAGAGCAGTGGTAGGTGTTGCAGGAGGAGCCTGAAGCCTGCACCTCGCACCCTGCACAATTGAGAAGACATTTAACATCCCTTTGTACTGTAGTGATTCCTACTGTAAAATATTGCTCTTGTTTACCTTTGTCAGTGTCGAGCTAAGCAAATGCCTTGTCCCTGACTTTTGATTTTTCTTTTTTTTTTCGGAGGTGGGGACTGAACCCAGGGCCTTGTGCTTGCTACCACTCTGCTAAATCCCCAACCCCTCTTTTTTTTTTTTTTTTTTTTTTTTTTTTTTTAAAGCAGGGTTTTAAGGGTGCTCTTCATCATGTATCTCTGGCTGGGTTCTTTTTTCTTTAGCCTCTTGAGTGCTGGTATGCAGATGCGTGCCACTGCTCAGCCTGTATGACCTTTTTGTATTTACTAAAATAATGCATGTTTATAGAGAAAAATAGAGTGAAATTTTTCAGAAGAAAATGAACTAATCAGGCATTGTCACTGCTCTAAGTGGTGGAGCTTGGGAGAATGGAGGTGACAAAGGAGGTGGGTTAAAGTCTCATGCAATAGCCAACTTTATTCAGAGCATCAGACAGTTTATATCCACTGAGGGTAAAGAGAGAGGCATCTTAAGAGCTTAACCTGTACAGTCACAAGGCTAGTTACATGTAATTGAGTAACAACAGCAAGTACTAGTAAGTAATCTGAAGTGAGGACTTTCCTACCCCCTGCACAGGAGGAGCATAAATCATTCCAACAGCTACTCCATGCTTTAAAGAAACTGAGGTCAGGAGACTCCAGTTTTCTTGAAGAGTTCTCACAAGCATGCAGAATTCTCACAGAACTCCATTCCTGGACTGAGTTCCAGCATGGCATGATGTTCATCTCTAAACCTGAGCCCAGTAACAGTTAAGGCGAGGAGGATCTCAAGTTGAAGGCCTTTCTGGACTCCGTACTGATTCTGTCTCAAAAACAATACAAGGTCCCAAATACGGTTTATCAGCCAAGACATTGATCAGAAAAGTGGCTCCTGCTCAGAATATGGAGTTCCCACTACTAAATGTCTTCCTGAGATGAGGTCCATTAGGGTATAACAATATAACAATCTTAAGTCATATACACCTAACTGAATCTCTATTTACTGTGTATTGGGTTTCAGAATTCAGGAATAATTTTTTAGGATTAATTTTAATATGGCTAGATAGTTATTTATGCAGTGTTAAAAATTTTGTAGACATTTATGTTTTTGTGTTCTTTCCTTCACACACAGTCTGGAGCCAATTAAATCCTTTGAAGCTCCTGCAACCATCAATTCTGCATCTCTTCATCCTGAGAAGGAATTTCTTGTTGCTGGTGGAGAAGACTTTAAACTGTATAAGTATGATTATAATAGTGGAGAGGAATTAGGTGAGTCTCATTCTCTCCCCTTAATCAGGTATCTCCCTCCACCTGTGGGTCCTGACCCCTTCTAGGGATGTGTGTGTCTCAAATGACTCTTTCACAGGGATTGCTGAAGACCATTGGAAAACACAGGTATTATGATTCATAACAGTAGCAAAGTTTTAGTTCGACGTAGTAACAAAAATAATTTTATGGTTGGTGGAGGTCACTACACCACCACAGCTGTGTTAAAGGGTTGCAGCATTAGGCAGGTTGAGAGCCACTGCCTTAAATAATTTACTATCAAAATATTATGAATGCCTTAGGTATTTACGTATGGTTTGTTGAAAGTAAGTTTTCCAGCTAACTAAAACTGGAAACTCATACCTTCAAAAACAAAGGTGTTATCCATTTTTGATAGAAATACAGACCCTCTGACAAGACTGAACTCATTTCCTCTTATCTGAGTCTTATCTTTACACTGATGTTCTGTAGTTCACTGATTTTTGATTCTTTATTGGGATGGAATATTTGTATTTCAAGTCAAATATGAAACATATGCAAGGGTATTTTGTTCTTTCTAAGGAGAGAACAGGTATATAATCCTGTTTACCCAGCCTCCTTTCTTCAACCTAAGTCTCTAGAGAATGGTGGGGGAATCATTGGTTTAACAAGGACCCTTTACAAAGAGTAATATATATAGGATTATAACATATAATATTTACTATATTTAATTTATTTTAACATAAAGTAATTAATATAATTTAAATCGAAACTAAAGTATAACTTAATATAGTAATATATAAAATATTAAGATGAGTTATATATTGACATGTAATATATATTATTTTATATATATAATATATTATTATTAGTTTAATAGTTCTTAAGAAGTAGAATGGCTGATGTATGATTAATTTGAAGCAGAAACATCCTAACTTTATCATGTGTAGAATAGTAAGTATGCTAGATAGGTCAGAGAGCACAATTTTTAGTACCTAACCAAGTCCAACTGTGTTTTGCTTTTAGTTTAAAAATCTCCCTTTCTGTCTGTAAACTGGCGTCTCTTCTTACCTGTATCTAAGTATTCTGGTTTTCCACCCACAGAGCTAACTCACTGGATTTATACACAAAGAGCAAGAAACGGCTTTATTTTGTTTCTTGGGAGAAACTGGTGGACCGGGGTTGCTTAAGTCAGTTCTATAGAATGTTCAGTCACATGTCCGTTTTTTTCGGCTTGAGAGAACTGTGGCTGGGCTGGGGCGGAGGAGGTGCTCAGCGTTGATGATCCAGGCTGTGTTCAGAGGAGAGATAGATAGGTGTGGGTTTTGGATACAGTTGTTCTCATCCAGTGTCTGTTCATGGAACTTTTGGGGTTGTGTCTGAGGGTTGAATCCAGGAGGTTTGTATATGATAGACAAATATTCCATCCTGGTCCCTCTACTCTTAGATGCTTCTATTCCCTGGCTAGTCAGAGATGGAGGAAACTCCAGAATAAGATGGAGAGGCATAAGATTATATATGAGAGATTCGTAAGTTTTCCTGCAGTAGAAAAACCTTCCCAATCACTACATTCCCGGTATTAAAATGCGGGGTCAGGATTGAACCTGTGTCAGCACTGTGGTGGAATTAGGAAGCCGGATAGATGGCCTGGTTAGGGAGTCAGGGGCTGGCGTCTGTAAAGAGCTCCATCTGCTGGCCCTCTGCAGGCATGGATGGATCGGCTCTAAAGCAGGGTGAGTTCAGGACCTGGACACTGGGGTAAGGTTCACAGACTTGAGCTCTAGTCTAGAATTTAGTCTTTATTGACAGCTTCTCAATTCTCAGTGGGACATGAAACTTCATTTTCCACTTTTGAAAGACAGTCTGTGTTGGGACACGGTCAAAAGAGTGACTCATAGTGAATAATACTAAGGGTCTCTCAGGGGACCCTGAGAGAGTCTGCAGGAAAAAGTCAGAGGCCTTTCTTTCCCCTCAGCTGCATTTTGTATACTGAAACCGCGATAGCATTGTCCACAGCATCAGACTGGTCCACCCCATCTTTCAGGCCATCAGATCCCATGGCTTCCAGACAAGAGCTGTGTGGATCAGTGAAAGTTGACAGGGCTGCCTCTGACATTGGACAGGAAAGGGCTAATTCTAGGGAAATGATCCCCAGCAGTACAGACGGACAGTATCTCTTCTAGTACAGTGCTATTTACCCTAATAATTAGCTTTGCATGTATTTAAATCTGATAACCCCACTCTTCACTGTTTTCAGAATCCTACAAAGGTCACTTTGGCCCCATTCACTGTGTGAGATTCAGTCCCGATGGTGAACTCTATGCCAGTGGTTCTGAAGATGGGACACTGAGATTGTGGCAAACTGTGGTTGGAAAGACCTACGGCCTGTGGAAATGCGTGCTTCCTGGTGAGGACGTCTCTTCAACGTTACCAAATTATGCTGCGGAGACTGTGTGTCCTTCACTAGTTCTGTTGCACTGTGTCAGTTGCCTTTAGACTTTGAGTTCTGCATATGGCATAAGCAAGTGAAATCATGCTGCTAACTGAGCAATGACCTTTATGTGATGAATTGAATGAACTGATTGCAAAATTTATTACAAAGGAGCTCGGGAGATGGCCCAGGGGTTCAAAAGCATACATAAAAAAATAAAATAAAATAAAAATAAAGCTTGTTAGAAGGCAGTATGAAGAATTTACAAGTATCTATTCAATTTTTTATAGTATTACTTGATCCTTACCACTGAAAACATGTTTTTAAGTTTAAATAACAAACAAACAAACAAACAAAAACTCCAAATACTTATTACTAATCCCAGAGTGACTGTTGTACTAAAGGTGGCTTTAGATGTCTCTTTTAGACTCACAGTGACTGTTAAGAGGAAGTGTGCTGTGTGAGTTGGTGAACACCTGCCCTGCTTCATAGTCAGTCACCCCGCTTTTCTCTTCACAGAGGAAGATAGCGGGGAACTGGCAAAGCCAAAGATCGGATTTCCAGAAACAGCAGAAGAAGAGCTGGGTAAATACAAATTAATGAACTTTTCTAAGGGTCCTGGGTATGTAAAAATTCAGTGTATGAGCATTTTTGGTCCATGGCAAAAGAGACTTAATAAGTGAAGTACATTATAGGAAGCTTAAGTGTGAGTGTGTAAGCATTCGCTCCCGAGTTCCAGGCTCGTGCACGTGGACAGGACTGATGGGCTCCCTCATACGCTCAGGAACAGGTACTTAAAGGTTCCCGAGACAGTTTATAGCCATGAAGGGAGGCAGAGAGGGCTTCCTGCATAAGGGACACTTACATGCGAGGAGACCGCAGGACGGACAAGGTGGCTGGTGAGGATGGACAGGAGGGCTCAGCAGAAAACAGAAGAAAGGCAAGGGAAGCAGCGTGAAGGATGTCTCTGTCCAGTCTGAAGAGTCAGGGTGAGATGAGGTGAGAGGCTAGGCCAGCCGGCTCCTGGTTTGCTCTGTTACAACCTTGATCGTTTTATAAACTAGGAGAGTGAAAAACCTTTGATCTGAATGAAGGTCTAGATGTAAAATTAGGAAATTGTCTTGATGTATAGTGTGGAGAAAGAGTTAGACTAGGGACAATAGATTCAAGGTTAGTAGCCACAGGACAGACACCAAGAACAGAAGGAAGGTGGGCTTGTCTTAGATGCATAATGGCTAGATTGGAAGATTGGTCATTACTTGTCTTGTAACTTGGGGCGGTAAGAAGAGTTGACCGCAGATTCTGAGGCTAACCCCCGCTTTGGATGCTATTAGAGCCTGCCCCCAGAAGCAGTGCTTAATGGTTATGATTTTAATTACATGCCCTTGATACTAGGAATTGATTACTAAAGGAAAGGACAGGACCCACAAAGGCATGCTTTTAATTAGATGCTGACTGGATAGTTGGAGTCAGCCGAAGTTTATCCCGAAAGGACAGGGATTGGGGTTGGACAAGGATGTGAAGACCAAGAACGGGTGACTGTGTCTAAGCTCTGCCCAGGGGTTTGGTGGCCGGAGTCCTGGGGTAGTGTGATGTTCAGTAGCATTTCTATTTTCTCATTCTCGCCACAGCATGCTTGAAAAGACCCTTCTATTTATCCCTCCTTGTACAGAAGTGTAGATTTCCTTCTTCCTTTATTAAATCTGCTATGGCTTTGTCTTTTAAATGCAGAAGAGATTGCTTCAGAGAATTCAGATTCCATCTATTCGTCAACTCCTGAAGTGAAGGCCTGAGCAGCGTCAGACGTGTGCCGCAGATGCCATGCAGTTGATGGACTGAACAAGCAGAGACCGGCATCGGCCTTCAGTTACTCTGCCTGTGGCAAAGGGGACAGACTGTTGGGGCATGGATTGCTCCAGTGCACGAACCACTACAGTGTTGCCTGTGAGGGAACTGGCTGAGCGTGCGGTGCAGGCAGGAGGAGTCTGTTCACCTAGTGCCTGCCAAAGCCTGCTGCCGTGATGAAAAGCCAACTTAGTGTCCACTTTACCCCAGATCTCCTGTAGCTGTTTCTGTCATGGAGAAGAAAAATATATTGGCCTATTTTTCTGACATTTCCCTTGAAGAATGCCTTTTTTTCTCTGCTTAGTTGTGAAGAAGAGGAAATACATGATAAAGTAACTGGTTTGATCTCTTTCATTGTACACTGACGGCTTCTGGACATCTAATTTTTTAGTTATCTAAATAAAATGCCTCTAAAACAATAATTTTCTGTTTCTTTGGGAAATTCTGACATGCTTGAATATTAAAACTAAATATTCAGAGTTTTCTGTATCATCCACAGCCAGCAGTGGCAAAAGACAGTTTAGTTAGAGCCTGAACTAAACATTTCCTAATTTTGAAATTCAATTATTTAAACTTGAAACTTTCCTATCTTTTGCTAGGTGTTCATTTATCTTCCGGAAGGGTAGAATTGCTTTTCTTGTTTAAACATGCATGTTAGTTACTAAAAAGAAAAGCAATTAGGAAGACAGGTAAATAAGCGGAAGTCCCAGTTGTTCTGAAAACCGCTGTCCGCAGTCAGACATCTGCTTGGTTGTACAAATACCCACATGACTGTGAAACTGGGTTAATCATTAATTTGAAGTAGTTTATGATGTATCAGACTTTATCACATTGAAATTTGGGTCATTCAAAAAGTCAACCTTTAATACATTGGATCAGTTGAATAAATTTGTAGTTTATTATTTTATAATATGAAGAGATTAAATTAGTAATTTGGAAATAAAGATGAACAGCTTGCATTAATTTGCTTTCTTCTAATTTGTCTTTTGAGTGACCTTTAATACTTTGATTAGAAAAAAGCTTTGGCTGGTTTGTGACAACCAGAAGGCGGCACTACAAGCAGCGGCTGGGGAGCCAGGGGGACGCCTGTCACAGACGCTGATGAGCCTCAGGCAGTGGTGTTCCTGTGTCCATGTTTAACATGCTTGGTTCTCTGCTCTGTAGCAGTACTGTTAATGTATCAAGATTAGACTGAGAGTCTGACCCTAAATAAAGTTGAATGCATCTTTTATAATGGAAGTTGCTTGAGTTCATGAAATTAATAAAATAAGGGCATTTCTTTTTGTGCCATTGGTTTCCTGTTGCTGCAGCAAGTTCGTAGCCCGAGCCAGCATGCTTACTAAGGGACTGCAATGTCCCGAGGCTGAAACAAGTCTCACTTGAATAAGGTCCAGGTGCTGGCAAAGCTGCATTCTGTCTGGAGTCACCAGGAAAAGCTTTGCCCTCAGCTGCTAGAAGTCATCGTGGCACTCGCCTTCCCTCAGCTAAACCTGCTTCTCAAGCTTCTTTAGTGACTGTCGCTACCTTAAATCCAGGTGCTCAAATGAAAAGGCCTGGATGACCCTACATGCCTGTTCGAGTCCTACATCTGGCTGTGCTTATCCTGGGAGCTCTCCTAGATCTGTTCAGGGCTTCTCTTCTGTTACTTCCTCCTCAGGCTGCCCACGGTTCTTGGATGTTGCAGTCTACTACACCCTGCCTTTGCCTGGTTCTCAGCCTTGCAGTCTGCATTGTAGGAAAGGCTTTAGAATTTGAATCTTAAGGAGGTTGGGTCACTTGGTTTGGGTGCTGGTATTTAATCCCTTGATAGTGTGCCAGTTTTCTCATAGCCTGTTGAAACTTTCATTGGGGCTGAAGCTTCCAAGTAAAAAAGCGCGGACTGGAGACTCAGCCTAGTCAGTAAAGGGTGTGCTGTGCGGGTGTGAACATCTGAGTTTGCTTCCCCAGCAGCCACGTACAAAGTTGGACATGCTACTACATACATGTACACTTCTGAAATCCCCGGGCCATAGGTGATAGCTACATATTACAAGATTGCTTGGTCATCGTGGCCAGGGCAAATCTGTAGGTTTTTGTGTTGAGATGTGAATATTTTGGCTATGCATGATGTTGGTGTTCTTGGTGGTCTAGTGGGTTTCAGATAAACTCCAGGCTTGTAGTGCCTGCTCTTAAGTTTTGCAGGGTAAGTGAAAATAACAATGGTATTGTGAAAATGATCTAGACACATCCAGAATACTTAGAAGTAGTTGCGTATGGGCTAGACTACATGGTAGCTCTGTGGGGGAAATAAACTGGCTTCTATCTAGATAAGTAATTGTGTATCTGACACTACCTTTAATAGCTTCCATTTATCATGTCCTCACATATTTATGAACCATGCAACTTTGCATGCAAACCTATTTTGATCACCTAGTTTTGCAGTAAGTAGACTATAATGTCCTAGAACCTTCTAGTCATTGTGTAGAATTGAAATATGAATGGTTCGAGTTCATTAGAGCCCTCTCTACCAGATTGCTGCTCAATTCTCAAAGTTTGGGTCTCTGGGTATATGTACATCTCTGGCAGGACTTTCTGGGATGAAAATGCTTTCATACATCTGAAAACACTAGAGCAATTGATTCATTAGACAAGCTGGTAGCTCAGACTTTGAGCTCAGCAGAGAAAGTTCCATGTGCATATAGATACAATGGCTAGTGCCCTGTGCTGTGAACCTAGAGTAATTCAGAGAAACCAGGCTGAAAAAAAAATCAGAATCACAGAATCTCAACTTTAGAAAGCCAAGAAATTGGCTGGATCCTCTCTTCAGATAAGGAAAATGAAGTTCACAAAGGCCAGTGATGTGTCCTAGGTTACATATTCAATTATTCATAGAACTAAGTTAAAAACATCTTTTCAGAAGTTGAGAGTGCTTGTACTCCTTAAGACTTCAGTATGGTTCCCAGCTTATAACTAAACGTGGTCCAGAGGGTCCTGTTCTGGCCTCTGCAGGTACCTGTACACATGTGCTGTCCATACATACATACGTGTGTATACACAAAGATGAAAATAACATGTTTTTTAAATGGAAGAAACCAAGCCTTCTACTGCATGTGGCATCCGCCTGTAATCCCAGCAGTGGGGAATCTGGGCAGGAGATTTAACAAAGCAGTCTCTGGGCCAGTCGTATTTACAGAGCGAAATTTCTGTCTAAAAACAAAACGAAAGGGCTGGAGAGATGGCTCAGCTGATGAGAGCACTGATTGTTCTTCCAGAGATCCTGAGTTCAACTCCCAGCAAACACATGGTGGCTCAACAACCATCTGTAATGGGATCCGATGCCGCCTTCTGGTGTGTCGGAGGACAGCAACAGTGTATTCACATGCATAAATTAAATCTTAAAAAAAAAAACAAACCAAAAACGAGAAACCAGGTCTTCCAAGCTTATGTTCTAGCTGCTCTTTCATCGAGCCCAGACTAGAAATCACAGCGTGTTCTAGGTCCTAGAGTACCTTGGCTGTCACCTGAGGGCTCCGGAACACTGCCCACCATTCGGGTCCAAGGCTGCAGTGCTCTGCCCATGCAAGAAGGAATCCAGTCCTGCCACTCACATGATCCTACAGCTAAAGTTCCTAAGACTCACTCTGTCTAGCTCAATTGGCAATGTAAGCATAATGGAGCTGGGGCGTGCTCAAGTCATGTGCCTGATCCGGAAGGACAGGGAACAGGTAATGTCCGGGTTGGGAGCCAAGGCCAAGAGCTAGCTCAGAGACAGGACTAAAGGGGCGTGGTTCTAGAGGGCGTGGCTTGTGAGGGGCAGAAGGGGCGTGGCTCAGGGCGGGCATTTGGCAGGAAGGAGGAAGACCAGGCCTGTGTGGCGCCCTACCCTGGTGCAAGAGTTACCTTTCAGCTGTGGCCGCAATGGCTGCTCACTGCCGGGGCACAGAGCTCGGTAAGGGCCGGCGGGTTACGCTCCTCTTCGCCAGGTTGGGGGTGTGGGTGCCCAGGGCGGTCCCCGGAGAGCGGAGTCGTGAACTGAGGCAGAACCCCGGGACAGCCCTGCCTTGCTGTCTTTGCAGTTTTTCCCTTTAAGCGGAAGCAAGGAAGGATTCATTAGATCTTTCCACTTTAAGCTCTGTGGTCGCAGAAAACAAACCCCTGCGAAAAACCTGAGGGAGTATTTGTGCCATTTACAGCCGGATTCACGTAGCCATTCCCAAAATTGACTGCGCTGGTGGAAGAGTGGTCATGGCCTTCCGCTAAAAGTGATTTTAGACCCTTACACAAAATGTCCTTTTTAAAACTATTTTTCATCTTATTGATGCTAGTTCAGATATTTCTGGGGGAAAAAAGTCTGTAATTCAAACGTGGCAAAAAACGTGACTGAGCCAAATGTCAACGATTTAACTTTGTATGATAGTTTGCTTCATATCCTGGACCCTCTTAGTCGTGCGATTTGGGGTAAATTACTCACTTTGTGCTTACGTGCCGGCATCTGTAAAGTAGTTATTAGGAAGCTACTTCTGTCTGAAGGTGGTTTGGATAGTGTGAGGACAGGATACTCAGAGCTTCCAGTGGATTTCTCTGCATTTACTGCTGATAAGCAACGATAAAAATTGGGTAAAGTTCTCTTCTTAGGGGCTGATTTTGCGTAGTTATAACACATGGTTACTCTTTTCTCTTCAAAAGGGACTTGCTCCACGAATAATCAGTCTAGACTTTAAAGACGTTTAGAATTGCATGCTCGACAGGTAGCTTCTGTACCAGGTTCACCTCAATGAACTCCTTCCAACAGACGGTGGCTTACACTTTATCCCTTAAACGTTAGCTGCGATCCAGCGTACCCTGGATTGGAAGAGTGAAGATGGGGGCTAAAGGTTGAGGCTGAGGTGTGTCTGCATCTTTGTACAATGTCTCTCTTTTAAAAGTTTCACAGTTGCCTTTCGGGTGATGCAATTAAAGCGTTTTTACTTTGCTGTTGCACATACCTGTAACTCCAGCATCCGGCGTGAGCAGGCCGGCCTGGACTACATCGGAAGAACTTCTCTCAAAAAAAACCCAAAAAACAAAAAACAAAAAAAAAACCCAAAAAACTACCAAAACCCCACCTTTCGTGTGTCTCAAAATAACAGTGTAGAAATTAAGAGTTGCTATTTAGAATAGTAGTAAATGTGTGCTCACGCCTCCAACAAAAGCGGATACTTTTTACCATTCTTGTTAAAATCAGGTGGAGCGCAAGAGTCCTTATCAGCTGGGAACGGCTCGAATCTAAACTGCTAAAGTAAATCACGTGAATTATATATGTACTATGAAAAAAACTCTTCTGTCTTAATTTCAACACGGCCTCAATTGATGGTTTTTGAGTTTTTTTGTTGATTAAAAACATCTTAATGTTTTTTATGAACGCTACCTTTTAAAAAGAAATTAGTTTTATTTAAACACATTCATATTAAATTTTTTTAGCAAAATGCAGTTATCACCAGGTGGATTGTAGACTTCATTAGTCATTGTCATTTATAATTTTTTCTATTTTACTTTTAAGTGTGAGTTTTGTCTATACATGTCTCTTTACCATGTACATGCAATGCCTGTTGAGGCCAGAAGAGGGCATCCAATCCCCTGGGATTGGAGTTTCTGATGGTGTATGGCTGCCCGGTGAGAGTTGAACTCAGGTCCTCTCAGAGCTCTTGACTGCTGAGACATATCTCTTCAGCCTTTAATCCAGATTTTAAAAATCGAATTTACTTGTCTACTTTGTGTGTGTGTGTGTGTGTGTGTATGTATGTGTGTGTATGTATGTGTGTGTGTATGTGTGTGTATGTATGTGTGTGTATGTGTGTGTATGTATGTGTGTGTGTGTGTGTATGTGTGTGTGTGTGTGTGTGTGTGTGTGTGTGTGTGCGTGCGCAGAGAGATCAGAGGGCAGCTTTCACAGTTGCCTCACCTTCCACTTTTGCCATCCAGGATTGAAATTCAGGATGTCCAGTGCAGCAGTAAGTGTCTGCCCACTGAGCCATCTGGCTGGTCCTGAACTTGCCTTTCAGGGCGAGAACACTGCAAGGAAAGTTTCTTCCCAGCAGGGCATGTGTAAAAGAGGTTTCCAGATAGGGATGCTCTGGTTGTAAATGGAGGTCCAGCCGTCTGGGTCTGGGTGGTTCTGGGGCACACTCAGGGAACTGCCATGCTGATTAATCCTTCCAGGCTGTGTCAACATGTTCTAGACTTTTCTGACTTTTCCTTACAACGTAGGTGCCTGTGAACATGTTTTTCCCTTAGTTCCCCATGTAACCTATATGGACGAAGGCCCTCACAGGAGGAACAGAGGAACACATCTTGAACTATTTACCGTTTGGGGGAACCTGTCTGTGCAGCTGGGACCTGTGTGTGGACAGGAGCTGTGAGGGCCATGCCTTCCTAGGTTCCAGTGCCAGTCAGAGGCCGTTTGATAACTTCTGTTTTCGGTGGTGGACAGTGGTTTTGTCTTGGGGTTTCTATAACCGATGAAACACCGTGAGCAAAAGCAAGTTAGGGAGGAAAGGTCCTATTTCCCTTCAGGAATTCAGGGCAGGAACTCAACTAGGACAGGGGGTAGGAGTCATGGAGGAGTGCTGCTTCCTGGTTGTTCCTCATGGCTTGCTCAGCCTGCTTTCTTATAGGACCCAGGACCATCAGCCAAGGGATGGAACCACCCACAGTGGGCTGGGCTCCCCCTCATCAATGACTGATTAAGAAAATGCCCTGCGGTTCTGTCTACCATGTCCTGATCTTGTGCAGGCTTGTTTTCCCAGTTGCCATTCCTTCTTCTCAGATGACTCTAGCTAATGTCAAGTTGGCATAAAGCCTGCCAGCACAATTTCATTTCAAATTAGTGCATGCTTAGAGGTACCTGGAAACGGGGATTTTGTACTAGGGAACATTTTAGCAATGTCTTACTTTATGTTGGTCGTTTCTGTTAGGGGAAAGCTTCAAGCAGATCTCAACTGTGAAGAAACAGTTCACCGGACACTGTTATTAGTAGGTGGATACAATTATGGTGTAGGGTGTTCAAAACAGAAGGTAGTCTTGGTGTAGCCTAAAGGAACAGAAGGACTAAGTCAGAGCTGCTCAAAATCCACTCTTTCTGCCAGAAAGTTGTTCTAGAAGCCAAACCCTGCTAGCAAGCACTTGGGCAGAAAGTCCGCTCGGCTTTTATTCTACAAAGGTGGTGAGTGTGTCTTTCCCCATTTGCTGTGATCCAACTTCATAGTCTTCTGAGGTTGGCTGGTTTTTGTTTTTATGCATATGTGTGCTTTGCCTGCGTCTGTGTCTGTGTACCATGTACATTCCTGGTACCCTTGGAAGCTGAAAGAGGTCATCCCATCTCCTGGAACTGGAGCTTTGTGCACTCTGGGAGCTGGGAACAGGACTTGGGTCCTCTGCAAGTGCAGGCAGTGCTCTTAACGACTGAACCACTTCAACCAGCCCAATTCAAAGTCCTTTTTAAAAAGACTGTAAATGTGATATCCGTTCATCTTTTACCTCTGTGCGTTTATGAAGTTAGATATGTCTAGATTTTTTTTCAGTGTTTCTGAGGTAGCGTTTTAAAAATTGTTAATATTTATTGGGTCTAATTTTAATTTTATTTATTTTATGCGTATGGGTGCTTTGCCTGCATGTGCATTTATGTATCATATGGGTGCCTGGCCTTGAGTCCCCTGGGACTGGTGATACAGATTCTGGGTATTGGGACTCATACTCAGGACCTCTGGAGGAGCCTGAACTCTTTTAGTTGAGTGTGACCTTGAACCATGATCCTCCTGCCTCCACCTCTCAAGTGCCAGGATTATAAGAAGCCTGACTTAGACTTCGTTAAATGAGTTGTGATAACAAGATGTTCTCGCTCCCCTGTGTCATTGTCGTTTATTTTTGTGTTTATAGGAGCTTGTGTACGATTAGCAACATAGGAAGCTCGTTTCTTCCTTCCTCTGTCTGGACTCTGGGCTGCTGTATGCATGGCTACCCTCCTTACCTGTTTGGGCTTCCATGCCCCACTGTGGACTTGAGGGTGTCCTGCCCAGGTACCTTGAGGGTACCTTGTTCACCTCCTTTCTTACCTTTGCCCTGGTGGTTCAGGTCTGCCCTCTAAGGAAGACAGGGGAAAGGAGCCAATGTGCATTTTATAAAGCAGTATTTTATGTGCACAGAGATTTGGAGAGTCCTGTGTGGAGTGCCTCTTGTTTTATGGCCCCAGGGTATGGATCCCACAGGTAGCTGACCTGTTCGGATCTCTAAGAGCACAGGCGTCTCAGCCAGCGTGTATATGTAGGACAGTGAAAGTCACTCAGGTGTTGGCTGAGCGTGCTGCTCCAGTGCTGTGATTTGATACCAGTACTAGGGGGTGGAGACAAGAGGGTTAACAGTTTTGAGGCCAGCCTGGGGTAGTTTTGAGACAAGCTAAACTAAGCAAAAATCACCACGAATGAAGGGAGGAAATTGTATTTGAGCAGGTAGAGTAAGGAAACCCCTAACCTGACTGCTCCATTATTAAAGGGAAGGTTCTTATTGGGGATGAGTGAGAGATGATATCCAGAGGCCACTGGAAGAGTCTAGAGCAGAGAGAAGAGAAAGCAGACTGGACATGGCCAGAGCTGGGGAAGCAGGAGAGAGCAAGACCGCATACAGGGAGAGCCTCCCTGTTCACCTGTAGTGAGAGAGGGACTCGCTGGATTGTAAGGAGGATGAGTAACTGTGGGTACCAAACCTGTGAGCTAGAGAGTCTAGAGTAGAGGGGGTAAGGCAGACTGGGGTGCTAGTGTGGAATTTGTAATGTATAAGAGAAACTTGTGATACCGGGGGAGCCTGGAGGCCAGCATGGGCTTCGAGATGCTTCGAGCCATATGTCCCTTCCACCAGAGGTCAGGGAAATGACTCCTTGGGGGGGACAGAAAACCTGTTTCACAGGTTCCTGAGGAACACTGGCTTCTACCAGTCAAAAATCCTGCTATTGACCAGCTGGACATCTAACACAAATGACCTCAGAAACACAAAAGGACAGGAAGAGATGGGGTCACACCGGTGAGTCCAGGGGAGGCTTTCTTTCCTAATGCTGTTCCTCAGCGGATCCTTTGTACACAGGGATTGAGGGAAAGCAGCCTAGAAGGGTCCTTTAAACACAGGAACCCAGTGCTCAGATTCTCGTGTCCACCCTGTTCTGCTGTAGTGGCTGTGACTAATACATTGAGCGATTCTGCATGTGGGTCACACAAGTACGGTGATTGCTCATTTCTGTATTTTAAGTTGGGTGTCCTTTTTATGAACACTTTTATTCTGCTTTTGAAGTCTGCTATCTTTTGTTTATAAGCATGTACATGAGGCTATCTTTTATCACTCTGATGCCGTTTTGATAAACAGAAAGCTATAAAGTAATAATCAGAGGTTGTTGTGTAATTAAATAACTAAAGGTCCTCTGTGGTACCTGCTGCACTGAAACACTTTTTTTTTTTTTTAAATAGAAGTATCTAAGCCCTGTGGATTTTAATTATTGGGAGGGAAGGCAAACTTCAAGCCTCCGCCTGGAAAGAAAGACTACTAAATGAGACAGCAGACAGAGCCCTGGAGGACGCGATTGAAACATGTCACTAGAAATGGTTTAAGTGGAGAGTTCTGGCCCTTTCAAAACACTGCCTGTCACTTGAGGATTGGGTCACCTTGAAATGTGTTCATCTTTGAATTAAAGGCATGAAAAGGCACTTTGAAAATTTTCAGTCGACTTTGGTGTGTGTTGTGAGCGTCTGTGGGGTGTACTTCCTCTGCTGTCTCCCCAAAACAGTCGGTTCCCTGGAAACCAAAGTGGTCGCAAGAGGAGGATAAATGTTTAATCTCTGCGCCAACAACCCTACATAGTTTTTTAAAATGCTGAGCCACTTACATCCCAACTCCTTGCTCTCTTTGTATACTCGGGCTCTCCTCCTGCAAAGACATGGCAGGCAGAGAGCCGCTGCTGGTAATTGCTCTCCAAAAGGGCGCCTCGTGGCTGGTGCCAGGGTTGTCTTAGGCTCTCGCTAATGATGCCAAGTTACGCTCGGTGAAGGAAGGGAGACTACTGAAATTATCCAATCAGAAGCCTGATTCTGATGAGCGTTTCAGTTAACACCTCAGGGACATACTTTTGTCCTCTTCGTTCGGACGGGATGCGTTTGTGTGTGTGAGTGTGCAGTTCATTCGCGTGTCTACAGAGAAGTGTCTCAGCGACTAACAGCACTGGCCACACGCGCCTCAAAGCTTGACTTCAGTCCTAGGAACCTAGATTAAAAATATCAGACACGTATCTGTAATCCCAGCCTCCTACAGTAGGAGGTGGAGACAGGGAAGCTACAGAAACTCTAGTGCCCTCTGTCCCTAAACATTCAGCAGGGGAGAAATAAGGACCTGTCCGAGGGAAAAGGAGAGAACCAACTGCCCTCCACATATGAACCATGGCACACACATGCCTAATGTACACACTTTAATAGACAAACAAGCCATTTAAAATGTAAAAATGTCTACAGCTTAGTAGGGTTTTCTATAGTTTGTTACAACTTTTTGGTAGGACTACACAGAGAAACCCTGTCTCGGGGGAAAATGGATCTTTCTGCTGTTAGTAATTTAATTAATGTAAAGAAAAGTTGGATGCCTGTGTCTCTGCCGTGTGACCTTCTTATGTCCCTCTTCCTTATCTAGCAGTGGTCCCTTCCCACAGTTTAACTTTCGCAAGCCAGGCTGAAACCAGACATCTGCGAGTGGTCATCGGAGACTCTCTGCTTGGCTGTGTGTGGTTTTCCCAGGTGCACTAGGGCCACTTTGATCTTGACAGGGACGTCTGTGCCCTGGCTTGACCGTTCTTATTCTGTAAGAAGAGTCTCACGTGTGTTGCTGTTTAAGCACATGATGATAACCAGGAGGTGATGCTTGTGTGGACCTGGGGGGGGGGGCTCTTTGTGTCTCTTGCTGTTTTTGAAAATCTAAAGTTACTCTAAAAAGTATGTTTGAAACAGAAGAATCCGGTGTACAATCTCTGAGACTCCGAGGGCTGTCCTGGCTCTGTATTTGAGCTGCGTGATCCTTCAGTGGCCGTTCCTGCAGCTGTGTGGGCTGGTGTTCTAGGCTTTCCCCTTCCTTGTCTTGCTGGTGGCAAGGCTCACTGGCTTCCCAGACCAGTCGGTTGCACGTTTTGCCCTCTAGTTGACTGAACATGACTAAACGCTGTACCACACTGCCCTTCCCTCTATATGTCTCAAATCTCAATGTTGGGTGTCTCCCTTAGTTTTTCTCTCCCCGCCATGCCAGTTAGGCTAGCAGCCAGCGAGATCCCGGGAGCCTCCTGCCTTCGCCTCACTTAGAGTTCCTCAGTGCCAGGATGACGTGTACACCACAGCACTCTGGTGATTTAGGTGGAAGCTGAGTCTGGAGTCAGGTCCTTGAGCTTGCCAAGCCAGCGCTTCGCTGATCAACAGAGCCGCCCAAGCACGGGCCTGTATTGTGTATTCACTCCTCTGCCTGACGGGGTACTGGTTACAGTCTTAATGTTTGCTTCCATTAGAGATGTGGTGAGGGCTCCCCCCTTTCTGCTCTTCCCAGGCATGTGGTCCATGGCGTCGCTGTGAGGGCTCCAAGACTTTTGATCCGCTCCAGGAAAAGCTTCCTTTCTTTGAACTCCTTGATCGCATTTGTCCTTTCGGATTTGTTTGTCTTTTAAACTTGGTATCATCTCCTTCCGTTTCATGTAACACATAATCTTCCTTGAACTTTTTTTCAGTGTTCTTGTTTGTGCACACAAGTCCTGGTGCTCAAAGAGACCAGAGCCATTGGATCCCAGTGGAGCTGGGGTTAGAGGCAATTCTGAGTCTCCTGACGTGGGTGCAGGAAATCAGGCTCTGGTTCTCTAGAACAGCGGTACATGTGTCTCCAGCCCCACTCTAGTGATTATGGATATAACTTGGGCTTTAGAATCTAGTGGCCTGAGTTTCCCTTGTAGGCCTGGCAGATACTGTGTGACCTTGAACAAGTAATTGAGTGTCTGGGCTTCAGTGTCCTCGATCTGTAATTCTACCCTGGAAGAGTGACTTAGGTCAGTCCCACCATGGAAGACTGACTTTGGTTACCATCAACTTGATAATTGATTGATCTCCACCAGTCAAAAATTCTGGCTGCTTTTCTATTTCCTTCTGACGTAATCAACTCTCATGATCTCCATTCCTCCCTGTAGGCACCCTTGGTCTCTTCCAGTCTCCTGAAGTACTCTGTCTCTCTGGTGCTGACGTTGTGTGTGTGGTAGTGAAGTTTACCATTCTGGAGATGGGCTCTCTTTGCTAGGTCTCTGTATCTCTAATATCGATTACAACAATAGCGTTGTTCATGGCACAGCTTTCTGTGTGTGCCCAGGGTTCCATGTATCCCAGATGGACCTTAAGCTCTGTGTGTAGCTGCGAATGACCTTGAAGTTCAGATCATCCTCCTTCCCTCCTGAGTGCTAGGATTTATGTATGTAGCACCACATATGTGGTTTATATGGTGCTGATGTCAAGTCTGTGCTTCTTGCTTGCTAGGGAAGCACTTTACCAGCTAAGAGACAGCCCTGATACCCATCCCTCCATGGCCCTCTGGCTGACTAGTATACCTGGACTTTCCTCTTCTGAGTTATTGGGACCCACCCCAGCTTCTCCCACCTCCTCTCCAGCATCACAGGGTGTGGGGGTAGGGAGAAGGAAGGGTTCTGTACTACCTAGGCAATCCTGGTCTCTGGGTTGACTTTGGGACATGCTGTCACAGTTCGGAACGCCTAAGACCTCATCCACTCTGCTACTAGAATCGTCACTGGTCTCGGAAGTCAAACTTAAAACCCTCACTCTGATGACCTTTCCTCCTGCCTCTCTCTTATGCCGAGGTGGAACCCAGGACATCTTGCATGCAAAGCAAACACCCATCTCACTTTGTCCTTAGCCCTCCTGTAGAGATTCAAAGCCAGGAGACAGCAAATTGCTGTAAAATTCAACCATTTTTGTATTTAGCTCTTGGATGATGTGAGGTGGCATTCTATGGGCACACAAATGAGTCGCCCTGCTTGAATCTCTAGCCAGTAAGAGCTTGAATGTCAGGTGATGTCAAGGATGGCTCTCAGGAGGATGGGGGACTTTTACTTCTGGTTGTGCCAGCCTCTTGTTATCAGGGATTCTTCCCCTCGGTAACAGGGTGGGAGGGAAGTAGGATGTTCAGTTCTCATCAGTGTGCAAAAGACGGACAGTCTAAAGCACTACTTCTTTAAGAAGCCTTAAAAGATGGCAAAATGGCACTTCAGTGGTACAGATTCATATATTCATCTTGAGGGGACCCTGCCTGCTGTCTGTGGAATCTGTCATTCTTGTTCTTCTGTCCTCTCCTCTGCACCCCCAATATTAAGGGCTGCCCCCACCCCTGCTTATCTTCCTGTTTCTCTGGCTGCTAAACCCTGCCCTGCCCCCTGGGGCAGGTTCCTCTAAGTATGGAAAAAAACTCAGCTGGTCATGTGACTTCCACCCACCTCAGGGGTCAGCAGGTCCGTGGGGCTGGCAGCAGGGAGCCTGCGTTCTTTCAGTTACAGTCACAAAAAAGCTGGAAACCTCTTAGTGGGCACAGCTTCCTTTTGGAGGGCACAGTGCTTTGAGGTTTTTGACGATTGACACCGGAGTGTCTGAAAGTGCTGGGGAAACCGGCCCATCTTGCCACAAAGAACTTCCTCCTAAAGAGAGATGGTGGGAGAGCAGGTGCTTTGGGAAACAGCATTTTGAATCAGGGCCCAGCAGGTGGTGATTTTCAGTCTAATTCAGTCCAGGAGCACACACTCCCAGGCAGCCTGGACTGCCCTTGCTCAGTAAGGCTGCAGGGGCTGGTTTGCTTGTTTTGGGAAATAATATCCTGTCTGCTTGTAGTTGGGTGTTAGTGCTTGTTGGCTGCCTGCTGTTGGAGGGGTATGTCTACAGTCCTAGCTCCTTCTATCTATGAGTGATGTGTGTGTGTGTGTGTGTGTGTGTGTACATGTGTGTACATGCACGTGCGTGTGCATGCATATGTGTCTCTGTGTATATATATGTGTGTGTCTACATGTGTGGGCATGAATATGTATGCATGTGTTCATGCATGTGTGTCTCTGTGTATATATGTGTATGTGCATGCATGTGTGTGTATGCATATATGTGTATGCTTGTGCATGTGTCTCTGAACATAAATGTGTATTTACATGTGTGTGCATGCATATGTGTGTATATATATGTGTGTGTGTACATGTGTGGGCATGAATATATATGCATGTGTTCATGCATGTGTGTCTCTGTATTTATATGTGTATATGCATGCATGTATGTGTGCATATATGTGTATGCTTGTGCATGTGTCTCTGAACATATATGTATATTTACATGTGTGTGCATGCATGTGTGCGTGCATATATGTGTGCATGCTTATGCATGTGTCTCTGTACATATACGTGTGCTTGCATGTGTGTGCATGCTTATATGTGTGTGTGGACATATATGTATATGTGCATGCATGTATGTGTGTCTGTCAATGAGTGTGAATACATATATGTATATCTGATGTGTGTGTAAAATAATTATTAATATTCAGTATATATTGATTAAAGCTGGAAATTGATATGACAGCAGTTATTCCTTGACTAGCTATTTCCCCAAATTATCACAGAGACTTTTTAATATTTCAAAGTTTAGGCCTTAGCTGGGCAGACCCTCAGGTATCTCATCTAAACTAACCAGACCACGTAGCCCCATCCAGCCACATAGCTAGCTGTACCTTCTAGGCCCACAGTCATGTCTTTCTCCTGTGATGGCTACTGACAAAAGTACCCTTGTCTTTCTTCCCAGAGTTTCTCCCTCCCAGGAAGTCCTGCCTTCTCTCTCTACTGCCCAATCACAGGCTTTAGCCTTTTGTTGACCAATTAACTTGGGGAATAAGGTTTGTAAAACAAAAGCTGGTGTATGTGAGAATTCACTCTTGGGGCAACCAGATCTAGGGGTACAGAATTTAGCATTTGAATATATAGAAGCACAAGGCCAACCCAAACATTTCCCTCATTTTGTCTAAATAAAAAGGCCCTTTCTCTAACAATAAAAAGCAACATAAAGTAGGAATATAATGAAACAGTTATGAAAATTATTAGGGAAGAGTTACATTCATAAAGTTTAGTCTTTCTGTATTCGGCAACTCTGGATAAAGAATTTTATCATCTGTCCTTTCTTGGTGAATTCAGTATTTTGTATCTAAATCATTTTCTGTCATAACTTGCATTGCTAACTTAAAAACATTTTCTCAGCCCTAAAAACATTTTCTTAAATCCTAAATAATTTAAGTTTAATTGTGAGACTATAACTATTTAGTCTTTAACCCCATCAGACACCTGAGAAGGAATACATATTCCCTGAGTGTGCAGGAAGTACGTGCGAGCTGCCTCCCAAAACTATAGAAGTGACAGAGACAGCTGGCTTCCTGGACAGCCAAGATTATCCCTATAATATTATAATATTCTTTATAACATTGGTGTCTTTTTCTTCCAGTCTTCTGGCCCGGTGTATCTGACAGACATATTTGCAAGGCAGGAGTTACGAAGGACTTGCCTACTGGATCTTGGCAGAGCTAGGCAGTTACTTCTGCCTGTGTTCAAGTATTGTCCATTTTGGAGAGCATTCTGTCAGCAGATGAAGTTAGGGCATTTTCTTTGCCTGGTGGCTTAGCCTGTCACAAATGAAGCCATCTCCAAATGGGGGTCCTTTGATGCGCATCATCTTTCAAGTTGAGCGGGGCGCTGTCTGGAGCTGTCATGTGTCTATGTCAAAAAACCCTCACATCAATAAAAGCACCTTTAAATGCCACATTCTGTGAGTCTTTGAGGTTTGTGAAGACCATGTCTATTTATAGCACATCCGAACAAGCAAGTGTTGCTTGTTTCTAGCTATTGATTATCCATTCAACCTAGGATGTATATTTCTGTGGTAATATAGACTAGTATCTGTCATGTCCATGAGTTTGACTGTATTTCTTAAATATCCTAAACAGATTTTAATAGCAGCTTTAAAAGACCTGGGACTAAAAATTGCATTTTCAAGTGAGTTGCAAAGGCCCAATACCTTATACAAGAGTTGAAAACATGTACGCATGATCAGTTGTAACAAAAAATAACTTTACAATTTGTATCAATGTACAAAGATTTGCACCAATAAAAACCTTGAACCCGTATCAATATACAATAATCCTTATCAATGTAAACGTAAATAACCTTATTTGAGAATAACAAGGGCTGAAGAGATGGCTCAGCCGTTAAATGGTAGGCTCATAGCCAAAAATGTAAGAGAATAACAATAGTTCTAAGTTGAGTAGATTCAATGATCTACCCTTTTTCCTATTATCCCTGTAATATTACTATATTCCCCTTTTTCTTCCTTAACCCCTCTCCTTTATGTGTATGTGCATGCATATATGTGTGCGCATGTGTTTCTGTGTGTCTTGGTGTGTGCATGCATGTATGTGTGAGTGTGTGACTGTATGTGTGAGTATATGACTATGTGTGTGTGTGTGTATGCCTGTGTCTGTGTGCGTGTGTGCGTGAGTGTGTAACTATGTGTGAGAGTGTGACTGTGTGTGTGTTTAAGCACAAATCACGGTATGCAAGGAGAACATGAGACTGGTAAGTTGGTGTCTAGAGAACATTTTATTATTTCTTGTGTTTTTTTTTTTTTTTTTTTTTTGTCCAAAACAGGGTTTATCTGTGTATCTTTGGTTGTCCTGGAACTCACTCTGTAGACCAGGCTGGCTTCAAACTCACAGAGGTACACCTGCCTCTGCCTCCCAAGTGCTGGGATTAAGGGGGTAATGCCACCACCATCCAGCTGATTGTTTCTTGTAAATCACAGGTTTGTGGATGACATAGACATGCCACGTGTAGTGTTCTTTGTCTTCGGTTTGGTCTCAAAGGGCACTCTCGTACCCCAGTTTAAGAACTGTAGTATTTGTAGACTGCTCTGTTTAAACGTTTTTTGTGAATAAAATTGTCAAGGATTGGTTCTAATGCTTTGAATTAATTGGGAATCTGCATGTCCAAACACTAAAGGTCCTTGTCCCCAATTGGTTTTTGATGGATCAATAAAGAGTCAACAATCAATGGCTGGCCTGAGAGAGGGGGCAGAACTTATAGATCGCATGAGCTAGGAACTGGAAGAGAGGGAGAGAGACCAGATTTAGAGCTGCAGAAGGAAAAATCATCCAAAATAGCAATTTTGGGTAAATACCTTAACAGGTATGATTTCAAAATGCAAATATGTGAATTTCAATTACAAATAATAGTGATTCTCAGTAGACCATTTAAAACCTGTTTGCTGGAAATATCAGGTGTCAGAGATAATAAGAAGTCACAAGTTTTACGAACTACAGGATTAGATCCTTATAAGATCGTATTCACAGTCTACTGTGTAGGATATGTTCATGGAGGTTAAACTTTGAAGTGGGTTCCTGAGCGAGGTTTTGAATAGTAGGGGTTTCCTGAAGTGAGATTTTCATCAGGTACTGTGTGGTCAGAACAGGCCATTCTGTACTAGGTGGTAGCCTTACATCTCATGAAGAATTGGGACAGACATTATGTGGTCATTAATTTCCACCAGCAAGCGTCTGAGTAGTTTCTAGGGACTTAAAAAAAAAAAAAAATCCTGGATAGATTTTATTTTTATTGCTAACCCTATTCTGAGGCATTTAAATAGGAGTTATGATATTCCCACAGAATTAATTTTATTTAGGACTGTTACAACATGTAAATTAACTTGCAGAACTTGCGCAGAGGTGGCAGCTTCCTGAATGGTACACCCTGGCTGATAGCATTGGGGGAGGTGTCACAACCGGAATTTAGGAAGCTTCATCAAGTTCCATTGTGGATTCTTTTATCAAGGGGGAAGTGTTAAAGAGGTTTTCTCTGAAGTTCAGGGCATCTAGAATAATCCATCAAATCTTTTTAAAGGCCTGAGTGTTGAATCTTTACCCAACAGGGCGCCAGAGTTAGCCTTCCACTTGACTTTCTTCTCTGTGGTCTGATTCTCTTTCTTTTTGTTTCTTTGTTTCTTCCTTCCCTCCTTTCTTTGCTTCTTTGTTTCTTCCTTCCCTCCTTTCTTTGCTTCTTTGTTTCTTCCTTCCCTCCTTTCTTTGCTTCTTTGTTTCTTCCTTCCTTCCTTTCTTTGCTTCTTTGTTTCTTCCTTCCCTCCTTTCTTTGCTTCTTTGTTTCTTCCTTCCTTCCTTTCTTTGCTTCTTTGTTTCTTCCTTCCTTCCTTTGTTTCTTTCTTTCTTTCTTTCTTTCTTCCTTCCTTCCTTCCTTTCTTTCCTTTCCTTTTTCCTTTCCTTTTTCCTTTCCTTTTTTCCTTTCCTTTTTTCCTTTCCCTTTCCTTTTCCCTTTCCCTTTCCTTTTTCCTTTCCCTTCCCTTCCCTTCCCTTCCCTCCCCTCCCCTCCCCTCCCCTCCCCTCCCCTCCCCTCCCCTCCCCCTCCCCCTCCCCCTCCCCTTCCCCTTGTGAGCTAGAGGCTAGGACTGTGGGTCAGTGATAGAGCACTTGCCTAGCACACCAATCTGCGGTACCAAGGCAACGCCACATTAGCCACAAATCCTACAGGCTTGGAAATCCAAACTGGTTTACTAATTCTCTTACTAAGTACAGACACACTGGTCCCTGGACTAGCCACATGTGAAAATGAGCAATATTTAAATTGGTCACTTATTTAGATGAAGGTTGGACTTTATTACCTGCTAAAGGGGCGTTAAATTCTTTAGGCTCCAGCTTGTCGCAATAGGCAAGTTTTGAAGTAGCCACCTTCCTTTTCAACACATTAAGTCCTTTCTGTAGTCAGTGTGGCTCTTTGCTTTCCGAGGTACATGCTTGTAAAATGTGCAAATTACAGATAATCAATCTTCCTGAGAAATGGAAATTCGCGATCACATTTTTCATGCAATACACTTTCCAAGGCTGCTGGTAGGGGTGCGTGTGTGTGTTCCACAAAAGCCTGGCCTGAAGTAACTCATTACAGATTTACAGATGGACGAATGGTGACAGCGTGGCCTTTAGTCTGCAAGGTGTCACTGTGGCCCTCCTCATACTTCTGGCTTACACAACTCGCAGCCAGTCCAGCCTGACCCTGCTCAGTGGGGGCCGCACACCTCGGTCTCTTGTAAGCTTGGGCTGAGGCCGGGACAAGCATTCAATGCTTCCCCTGTGAAGGCAGTGACAAGCCAGGGCAGCTGCTGTGACATCTCGTTGGGCAGCTGTTAAATGCTGGTATTGCCCTAGTTTGTTGTTTATTTACAGACAAGGTCTCAGCACCTCAGGACCAGAGGAGGACCCTCCTTGTCGGCCTCCACACTCTGAGTGCTGGGGTGCCAGGCTTGGGCCACCACTGGGCCACCATGTCTGGTTTTCTGCGCTACTCAGATGGACCCCAGGCCTTCACACACGTTGAACATGAGATACATCTCTGTCCTGTCTTCATTTGGGGCACTGTTGTCCACTGGCTCCCATCTGTTTTTCTAGCTTGATCTGTCCTCTCAACTGTGAGTCATTAACACTCAATCTTTCTGTTCCAGTCACCTAAAGAAGTTTTCATTCTATATTTTCAAGTGAAAAGGTCCTAATAAAAGCCATGAAAACAGTCTGGGAAATGCTGGTTGAACACGTTGACTTTCCCCCTGTAAGTTGTCTAATACTGTGCTTTTCCCGCTTTCCCTCACATCTGCAGGGGTGGCGCACCCTTGTTACGCCTTGTTAGGATGCGTTCCTCACATCATTGCACAGCACCTGCACTCTGGACGCGCTAAATCTTAACCTGCCTAATGTCGTGACCCTTTAATGCAGTTCCTCACGTTGTGGTGACCCCCAACCATAAAATTATTTTCATTGCTACTTTATAACTGGAGTCTTTCAACCGTTACGAATCATATTGTAAATATCCGTGTTTTCCGACGGTCTTCGGCGACCCTCGGGTTGAGGACGGCTGTGCTGAATGGAGCGATGATAGTATCTGTTCACGGGCACTCAGGTGCAGTCCCCATTCTCCCGAGGAGCTCTGGTTCCATCAGTAAAAGCAGTGCAGCTGCTGCAGACCCTGGGGTGGTCGCCGAATGAGTGATGCTAAGGATGCAGAGAACAGCTGGACCTGAGGTGGCCAACCCAGAACCGAACAGAAAATGCCAGACTAGGAGGCTAGTGTTTTAGTGCTCGGATCACCCTCCTGTTAACAGCTGATGGATTGAACGGGCAGAGCGGCATCACCTGGGGGCGGCTAGGAGGATGAGGGGAGGTGGGAAGACTAGATGCTGCCAGGCAGGGCAAGGCGCAAGACTATGACCCTAGGCTAACTGCTGCTGTGATGGTGTTCTGAAGGTGTCGTAACCCATTTAAGTACGGTTGCAAAACACACCAGAAATGCCAGCTTAATGGAAGAGGACAGGCAAGATTGCCAGAAGGCAGAGCCTTTCTTCGTCTTGGTACTAACCGTCTCATTGTGATTGTCTGAAGGGTAGACAGATTTATTCCTCACCAGACTTGGATTGACATCTGTAGGTGAATGTGCGTTCTGTAGAAATTTGAGGTTAGGTACAAATAGCAGGGGGTGCTGTATCCTTAGAAAGGCTCCTCTGGGCTGCCTGCTTGTGGGAGTTTGGGTTCTTAACATCTGGATCCTTAGGACCAGATTAACGGGCAGAGGAGTAGCAGATCTGCCCAGTGCCCACAAAGTCCACAGATGCCCTTGAACACCCGCCCCCAAGTCTGATAGGTGGGATACTCATGGAAGAAGGCTCCTGGTGGATCTCATCTGCCCTCAGCTAAGTTCCCCACTTCTGTATTTTGGGGATAGAAACTAGGCAAGGTGACATCTTCTCCTTGACTGTGGAAGTTGAATTTGACCTTAGCGGTAACATCCTAGTGTCTTTGTTTCTAGCCAGCCTTTTCCAAGGTGAAGTCGACAGATGAGACCTGATCATGAAATACTCTACCAGTCTCAGTGAGGGATAGCAACAATGGCTTGCGGGAATAGGGGCATTTAGTGGTGAGCTGTTTCCGGTGAACGCTAGCACAGCTGGGAGGGTGTGGCTTGGCTCCTGGGAGGATGCAAATTAGACTTGAAAACAAACAATACTGAAATAACCTACACTCGGGTGAATACAGCTAGGAAGGGAACTTGGGAGCAAGAACAAAATTAAAATATGCAAGTGCATGTCAGCAAGCTACAAGCCTGGAGACAGCACCAGAAACAGGTGTAGGCGGAACAGTTAGAATGAAGACTATGGGAAATTTAATACTTTATTTATTCCGCTTTTGGAGGGAGCCCTGTCAAATAAAGCATCACGACTCATTTTTGTTTCTTAGGGACAAAGGCCAAGTCCACAGGTTTCTCATCCTGTCTGGTTGTGTTTTCACATCGTGTGGGTTAGGGACCATGTGAAAGACCCCAAACAAACAGAAACAAAGTGCCAGAGAGGCTAGAACATCCCTCTGTTCACTGAGACTTGAACCAGAAAAATAAGAGAACAAAGTAATAACCGACTGAGGGGCCTGAACGTCACCAGCGTGACAATGTGAGAAAAACAGTGGGGTTTTCTTCATCAGAGAGTGGAGCACTTCATCGGAGCACTGAGGAGCAGTGCAGCCTTCCAATTACGGCTTTGTGTCTGTTCTCCCCAAAGGCACATGAATTAGAAACCCCTCTTGGCCTCCGAGGAAGAAGATTCTCTGGTCCTGAGGAGAGTGTGTGTATTAGACTCGTTTCTCCTGGCAAGGAGACGCTAAAGGGTACTTGAATGGAATATTAAAAGTTATGAAGGACATAACAAAGGCCGATCAGTCCTTTCTTTTCCCCAGACCCTATAATATGAGAACAAGGGTTATTTGACGAAATTAAAGAGTAGCAAATGAAGTGCTAATAAAACGAGATAGTCACTTATATAATTCATTGCCATGGGAGGTCACAGAGGCAAATTCTGTGGCTGGATTAAATACGGGGCTGGGTAATTTTATGACCACTAATGGTATTTTTAGCAGCCAAAGCTGATATGGGGAGAGGTGATTCTTGTTACATCCCCCAGTAGATGTTTCACGGGGACCTGTAGCAAGCGGCCTCAGCTGTGAGTGCTGGCCTTGTGGGTTCCAACTTTAGCCGCCATGCATTGGAGGGTCCTTTTAAAGGAGACTGTGCCCAGGCGTCCATCTGGGTGCCCGTCAATTTTCTCTTGTGCAGATCCAAAGTCATTTGTGACCTGGGAAGGGTAAGACAAGAAGGCTTCTGGACTTGGAGAAGCCCTCCTCTTACTTCAGTGTCACCCAATGTACTTTGCTTGAGATTTTTAAAGACCCATTGGAAGCACAATGCGTTTAGCTTTGTCCCTGTTATTCTGAGTGAAGGGGCGGGGCTGAAAGTAACTGGCAAAGTCACCTTGGAGAACAGTGCACGGGCTTAGAAAGGATTCCCAGAAAAATGGACCACTCCTCCTCTCCCGTTACCTCCCCTCTGCGCCCCTTCCCTTTTCTTTCTTTTCCGTTTTTTTTTTTTTTTTTTTTTTTTTTTTTTTTGGTTCTTTTTTTTTCGGAGCTGGGGACCTAACCCAGGCCCTTGCGCTTGCTAGGCAAGCGCTCTACCACTGAGCTAAATCCCCAACTTTCTTTCTTTTCCTTTATGAGACGGGTCTCTTGTTGCCCAGGCTATCCTTGAATCTGCGCTTTTGTCTGCGGATGACCTTATACACTCCTGTTCTCCACGTTCTAGACTTACAAGTGTAATTACCGTGGCTAGTTTTATATGGGCTTTCTGCCAGCCAGTCAAGGACGTGGGCCAACTGAGCTATGTCCTCGCTTCCTGAAATGAGTCTTTGTGGGTGGGGGTTCATTGTTTCTACAAGGTAAGGAAGGACGTTCTAGGTAGAAGGAAGAAACAGGACACAAGCTCCAGAGACCACATAAAACACCAACTCAGGAAACTGCTGGTTGTTTAGGGACCCTGAAGCCCGGTGTTTGAGGGAGGGAAGGGGGGAAATGTCTAGGGAAAGCTGAGGGATTGGCTGGTGGACCTTTGGGGTTTGGTTGAGGGCTCCCAGCACCAGCAGAACATGAGGGGGTCTGAGGAGTGGGGAAGAGAGAGGATCCTTGAGGGAAGAGCCCTGGGTTGGCTGGCTTCAGCTTCTTGGCTGTGAGCCTTGCGATTCTGTACAACTCTTGGCTCCAGTAGCCCCAGTTGGCTCTACTGTCCCCAAAACAGTCTTTACCGTGAACTCAGTCACCTGTAGTAGTGGTCAATTGACCTGGTTTTTTAATGTATTTATTTATTTATTTATTTATTTATTTATTTATTTATTTTATTTAGCCTTCCCTACATTTGGGTGAAACTAGGTTCTCCTAGGTCTTAAAAGAGTTGTGTACGTCCTGATCTCCATTTAATCCCACTGTCTGGGGCTCTGCCTTGAATCCACTCTATCTTCGTAGGAAGAAGGGGCAAGAGGCTGCCTGACCCAGGCATCTGTTTTCTCTCGAGTCGGCTTCGCAAAGAAGCAAGACCAAGTGATATTTTAAGGAGCAGAACAGATGGATGGAAATGTTGAAAATCTGTTTTATTAAATGATCTCAGCTAACAAAATAATTTCATCAGAAATGAAGGAAAAAAAAAAACCCATCCGAACATGGTTTCTACTTTAGTGATATAGAATATTCTGTAACTCATTCTTATCCAGATTTTGAGTTTCTACACACCGTTAATATTGATCCACAAATGGAAATGGGGGAACAAAGCAGTTTGGATGAAGGCCTACCGATTGTCCTGGTGGTCCCAGATCTCATCTTCGTGATAAGCAGACTCTTTTGTATTGTGTTAGCAATTACTGGGATGCTCGGTTGTGGGTGTTAGTGTAATAGGATTGACCAAGACCAGCTGTGTGCTTGTCTGTGAGGGCATCTCCAGAGGCAGGTAGGTCACGAAGTCTCTGACCGAATGAGTGAGTGAGTGAATGAATGAACCCCTTGACGGACTCACAGTTCATATGATGGAATTAGCGACAGGTGGTAACCGGTGGCAGGCGGGTCTTCCTGGAGGAAGTAGTCACTGGCAGCAGAGCATCCTGCCATGGCCCCCCACTTTTCTTTGACTCTGTGTGTGTGTGTGTGTGTGTGTGTGTGTGTGTGTGTGTGTGTCCATATAACTATGTATAGAAATCACAGGACTTACCTCCAAACTCCATCCCCCTCTTCCACCATGCGTGTACCAGGGATTGAGCTCTGGTTGTCAGGGCTCTGGTTTGTGACAAGCATATCCTTACCCTCCAAGCTATTGCAACAACCTCTGGTCATTTTTTTGTGCTATACTTTCTCTGCTTCCTGGTTGACCACAAGGTGAACACCTTTTCTTTGTTATGAGATACCACTGGAATACTGTTATTTCCAAATGCACAGAGACAGGTGACCGCGTGCTGAAACAAATCCTTCTTCCCTTAGGTCTTCCCAATAAGTAGTCAGAGACAGTTCATGTGGCCGACACACCTTACAATCTGCACGCAGCAATTCTCATGCACGTCAGAGAGGTGTGGGATTGACACATAGTTCCCAAAGGTTACACTCTGCCCACTATTGTCTTTTAAGACTCTTTAAAAACCATGAGGTTCCTGGGGAGGGTCAGTGATGTAGAAATGAGGTCAGCTGCAGCAACAGGTGGATGTGTGCACATCCAGTTTACCTGGAGGGACCATGGGTGAGCCAGACCCTGGACTCTGGAGGGAGCGTCCATGACTCACACTGAACTAAGCACGAGAAGCAGTCCCACCTCTACTCAGAAATCCTGTCCACATCCTGTGGTTTAGGTGACGTTCCACGGAGGTCCACTGGCTATGGATAACCAGGCTCAAACAAAATTGACAATGCAGGCTGGGCCACCCTAAAGCAGGAGTGTGGGATATATATCTTCTGCAGCTTTGGGTGGGATTTTTTCTTTCCTGGTTTTTGAATGCCTGCTACACTGTTATTTGTAGTACATTTTGAAAAATTCTCTTTTGATGGGCTGTATCATATCAGCATCTAGCAGATATTAATCTTGTCAGTAAGTGGGTGGTGATCAGAGATGCCTTCAAGTATTCACTAATTCACTTAACTATTTATTAATCATTTGCTCTCCTGGACTAGACACTCACAAATAAGTCTTCTCTGTCAGAGGTGAGACGTGTGTGCCCAGGGAGGAGGGCACACCCACTGCTGGGCTTATGTGCGTCATTAATCACTTCAGCTCCTCGTAGTTTTCAGATGCACTTGATTTTGCCTGAAGTGTACCTTGTGATGACCAGGCCTTCTATAAGGTTGTGTATTTGTCTGGAAAAGGAGCACGGCTTTAAGAATATATTTGTTATTATTTTGTGTATGTGTGCGATTTTCAGGCTCATGCATGTCAGGGTGTGTGCAAAGGGCAACCTTACGGAATGATTTCTCCTTTTCCACCGTTGGTCCTGGAGATTGAACTCAGGCATGTGTGGCAAATGCTTTCCTGACTGAGCCATCTTGCTGCTCCTCAGACCCCTGTGTTGTAAACGGGCACTGATGATGAACAAAGCTGTGCCCTTTCACTAGAGGTGACCGTGGGACTCTTCAAACTTACAAGTGTCGCCCTTTCCTTCGTAGATCTCAGCTGGGTCTCCAGAGTTCAAGTGAACCATGCGGCTGTGCTGAGGCGGGCCGAGCAGATCCAGGCCCGCCGAAGTGTGAAGAAGGAATGGCAGGTGTGGGTCCTCAGGAGCATTCTGTCCCCGCACCTCACGGTGCACACCTCGTCCCTCAGGGCCACAGTATTGAGTTTTGCTCAAGATGCATCTAGACTTAAAGGATCGCAGCTGCCCATAGCTTATTTTAATAATTCACACGTGATGATGATGGGTTGGAGAAAGATGACACGTTTATCCAAACAAGTTACGGATCTTACCGCTCTGGAGCGGCCAAACCGCAAGTGACTTTGGGGTATCTTTATTCATGAGCGAATTAAATGGCACGTCTCCTCGACACGTTTATCCAGCTTCTCAGGCTGCTTTCTGTGGCTTTTCTATTTTAGTTTTAAAGCCATAAACATCTGCACCTAGCGTGTCCACTGTGGAGGCCTGAGGTGGGAGAATTCGCCTTAACTATTTCTTTTCATAAGTCACTTTTCAAAATTCCAGAAATGATGCCCGGTGGCGGACTTCCAGTCAGCACCATTCTCTAATGCAGCACGGTCACAGACGTGCTACGCAGGCCTGAAGGGACTCCGGGGTTCACTTCACAAGAGTTGAACACGTGATGTGTCCCATCTGCCCGTCCTGGCTGAAAAGATAAAAAGGAAATTCTTTTTAGAGCGAGTTATTCTAGAATGTGGGGGTTGTTTTAATGATGGAATTGGGTTTAAAAACAAGGGACTTAGAGATTTCAGGAAATGCCACCCCATCACCTTGGATCCCAGGAAAGAAGGTAAACTCAGGTTACGTCTCACGGCCCCACGTCTGTGGTGGGCTCTCTACAGACAAGCTGGGAAGGTGAGAAATAGCAGGGGCTGGCAAAGGCTTCAGTTGGAGTTTCTGAGAGAAAAGTCCATCAAGTCTGCTCTTCTGTTCTAGTCTGGCTAATGTTTGTCTCGATCGCCATTCTTAAAAAATAATGTAAAATTAAATTGTTTCTGCGTGTCCATATGTGTGTGCGTGTGTGTGTGTGTCTGTGTGTCCGTGTGTCTGTGTGTCGTGCGCCATGTCCACCCTGAAACACACATGGAAGTAGAGGACAACTTTTAGGAGTTGGTTCTCTCCTTCTATCATGTGTGCTCTGGGAATAGAACTCAGGTCTTCAGGCTTGGTTGCAAGCTCCTTTCTCCCTGGAGCCAGCTTGCTGGCCTCTCGTGGTCATTTTTGAGCTCTGCTTATACCCTGTATAAGAAAACGCCTACAGTAGCATTGGCCTTGTCTGTTAACACTCCCATTTGTCTCTTGTTTTTCTCCTCTCTAACTGAGTTCAAGGTGCATTTTCATTTTGATTTCCTTTGTGTCTCCTCTCTCTAGGCTGCGTGGCTCCTGAAAGCTGTCACGTTCATAGACCTCACCACGCTTTCTGGTGATGACACGTTTTCCAACGTTCAACGGCTCTGTTATAAAGCCAAATATCCAATCCGGGCAGACCTCTTAAAAGCCTTAAATATGCATGACGAAGGTGAGGCTGTGTGCTGTGACCTGGGCTTACCTGGTCCCAGCAGGAATTCCTGGAGCTCTGGGCTTGATGATTGCCTGCTGATGTGCTGTGGTGACCCCTGGTACATCTCTGCTTCTGTGTGTGCAGACAGGACACTGAGATGCCTCTTTCCAAAGCTAGAGAGATTCCAAGCCCTGTTTTCAGATCAGCTTTTGCATCTATGAATTGGAAGTTGTTGGTCGAGGGTTTCCTTAGTTCTTCAGTTTGTGATCTTTCCTGTCTAATGGCCTGAGCTACAGACTCTGATTCCCTAGCCATGAGGGGAAAGGCTGGTCTCACCACTTAATGGGCACATCATGTACGAAGTCAGAGAAATGCATTTGCAAATAAAAGGCATGTGGCAAGTGCTGTGTATTAAGTTAGAATTTAAGGATTTAACACATCAAAACAAAAGTCAACTCCTATCACTCTCTTAGTGTACACAAGAGAGAAGCTGTTGAAAAGTTGCCCCGAGTTTTGAGTTTTCAAACTTCAAATGTGGAGGAGACAGGATGGTGGTGGTGGGGTGTCAGGGGTGGAGAGGTCTATTTCCTAAGTGAGAAAACCAAGACCTGGGGCGCCAGGAGGAGCCAGGGCCTCAGATGTAGTCACTGGCTGAGGCAGTTTTTGAGAGGCAAATATCCTCTGTGTAGATAAATGCTTCCTGGCTCTGCCGTGCCCAGCCGCTATGCATGCAGGGAAAGGTGCTGAGCTAGCCCAGCGCAGGCTTCACAGATAATCTGTGGGCTTTCAGTAGACTTAAACAACTCGGTGGCTTTTGAAAAGCACTATGACATTTCTTCCCAGTTGACACTAGAACATTTCCTTGTTAGAACTAGAGGTGTAACTCAGTGTTGAGGGCCCAAGGCCCTGGTTTCCATGCCCAGGGCTATAAAACAATACAGACACTCGTCTTTTCCCCTTTGCTGCAAGCATGCGGGGCAAGTATTTGTCCCTCTTGTTTGCTCTCTGCCGCTGTTGTTCCGGAAATGAGAGCTAAAGGCATGGTGTGTGCGCTGAGCTCCTTGTAAGTAGGCTGTTGTGCTCTCCCCTACCTAGGTATCACCACGGCTGCGGTCTGTGTTTACCCTGCCCGGGTCTGCGATGCTGTGAAGGCGCTGAAGGCCGCAGGCTGCAGGATCCCTGTGGCATCAGGTGAGACTTTATTTTGGTGACTTTTGCTCTGGTTAGTTTTCAACATATCTGAAGTGTTTTAGCTCAGTCGACATGGAGAATCCCCCGTGAATTGATAATGTGATTGAGTTAGTTTCATGATTTGTGACTTTAATGTGTGCTAAATTTATGTAGATATTAAAGTAAGCATGATGTCACACAGACAGAGTCCCATCACTTCAGGAGCTCATGGGGGGGAAGGACAGTTGACTTTGAGGCCAGTCTGGGCCACATAGTGAGATCTCAAAAAACAAACAGACAAAAAACCACCATCCCTAACCCTTGACATATTAAGTCCTAAAAGTGTCGAACCATGGCTTGGTTTTTATAAGGAAACCCTGGTTTTTATGGTTTTTATAGTCATTGCATCAGCTGGATTGTGCATGCGTGCACACACACACACACACACACACACACACACACACACACACACAGACAGACATGTCTCTATGCTCTGCTGCATGTGTGTGGCATAAGGTACTGCTTCCCTCAGCCAAGGCCAGGCTGCACAGTAAGGCCGCATCCCAGCAGAGGTGACGGGCGCACTCTGACATCTGCTGAGGCAGAGAAAGATGGTTACCCAGGAGCTAGCGTATGGAAAGGCACAGAAGCAGAGCAGGGATCAGAAAGGTTTCCAGTTGTGGACAGGCAGCTGTGGGAGGGGAACTGGGCAGGACACTGGTGGCTGGTGGTGTGGGCTCTATTCTGAAGACAGTGTTAGCTCTGGACAGTTTTAAACAGAGCATGGCACATTCGCCTCAAGGTGGTAAGTTAGCTGATGTCAAAAACCAACCTAACAAACCTAGGAAGGACAGAGTACACTAGGGTGACAGTCAGAGCCCTAAACCCAGAAGGGCTACTAGGGAGATAAAAGGGCTTCTGGCCAAGGCTGGCTACCTGAGTTGCATCTCTGAAGCCTACACAGGGGAAGGAGACAGGCATCTCCTTCTAGTTGTCTTCTGACCTCATGTGTATCACACACACACACACACACACACACACACACACACACACACACACACTAAATGAATAAATGAAAAATAAACAGACTATAAAAAAGTCTCCTAAAGCATGTGTCTGTGGGTGGACAGATGGACGGACGGACAGAGACAGATAGTATTAGATTCTAGTTTTCAAAAGGCTGCAAGGATATCCTGGTGCTTTAAATAAAAGGTCTGAGCCAGGTGTGGTGGGACATGCCTGGAATTCTACCACTCAGGGGGCTGAGGGGAGGATTGCTGCTAGTTTAAGGCCAGCTACAAGGAAAGACCATGTCTCGAAAAGAAAAGGCAAGAGAGAAAAGAAAAAGCAGTTTGTAAAGATCAGCTATTTATTTCACTAAAGTGCTATATCTTTCTTTAAGATTTATTTTGTATGCATGTATGTTTGCGCTTGTGTGAGTTCTGCAGCAAGCCCTCTGAATGTGCACAGATGTCAGGAGAAGTCATAGATCCCCCGTGTGGGTGCTAGCAGCCCAAGTTGGGTCCTTCGCAAGAGCAGGCAGCGCTTTTCACCACCGAGCCATCCCTCCGTGTGCCTCTCCGTACATAGCCGTTCCAAGAGGGCTCCCAATGTATTTGACACTGTGTCTTTGTAGGCCTAAGTTTTTTTTTTACCATCTCAGGACATTCGGCCCGTCTCTTACAAAATGGGACGATGTGTTTGGCCTATGGTAACAGACTCCAGGAGTTGTCGCTGTGGGAAAGAAAGGTCAACAGACCCCGTGTAGAATCAGGGATGGGATGAATGAAAAAAGTCCTGGTTTTTAAACCCACAGGCATGTGTTCTCTTTTCTTTCATGTGTTCTTGCCCCTTTCCTGCAGTGATGCTGCTTCCCCTCCTGCTGGGCTTCTCCCTGGTCTCTGCTGCTTTGCTGGTTGCTTTAAGAAACACTGGGGGGAGCCTGGCTCACAGCCTGGGTGCTCTGGTTCACTAAGTCCATCATGAGCAAATGGAGGTCAGATCAGGGCCAAATGGGTAAGTCAGGAATGCCAACCTGAACCTACCAGTGTCTGTCATGCAAAGCCACACCAATGATTTTATTCTTGTCAGCTGACAGATTTAGTTAATTGATAGTTACTAAGCGTACCTTGCAAACATCTCTGTGGCAACTTAACCTCCGGTCTTCCAGAGAGCATCCTGTTATCACTCCCCCCCCCCCCCCAAAAAAAACCTATGTGCACTCACATCCTGTCACCCCAACTTTGTCCTGTGTGGCGTGAGTCCTATTTAGGTACTGTTTATGCCTCATCTTTAAATGCCGTACTTATAAACTGGCCAATGAAATTTGTCCCATTTAGTTCCCTCCCTCATTCTCTCTCTCTGTCTTCTTTGAAATCTCTCCCAGTGGCCACTGGCTTTCCAGCTGGACAGACTCATTTAAAGACTCGATTGGAAGAGGTCAGACTGGCAGTGGAGGACGGAGCTACTGAAATCGACGTGGTCATTAACAGGACCTTGGTGCTGACTGGCCAGTGGGAAGGTGGGTGCAGGTCCTTGCTCCCAGGGAGCCCCAGTCCTTCCTGGTGGGCCATGGGGGGGATCTGGAAGGGACACAGCATGGCTTAGGAATCAAGTTCCAGGTCAGAAGTCAATGGTCAGAGGACACACAGCTAAGAGTGCGCCTCTCGATGCCCTGGGCCGCTCTCTGTCTGCAGGAGATTACATCTCCCCCTGTGTAGTTAGGTGCACAGTCATCCCATGCAGTAAATCCAGTTTAAAAATTATTAATTTGCTTCTGTTTTGGAAGAGTTCCTGCTCTTCTGTACTGTTCATAAGTCACTCCAGGCAAGGCCCCTAAGCAAGGTATACTCTAGGATGTTGCGGGAGGTCACCTTCACATTAATCGTTGCAGACTTTGAGGATGCGTACTATTTATTAACTTATTAAGTGCACTTTTGCTACCTTAAATGCTATTGCACATTTGTTTGTAGGGTTAGCGCCTTACTGTCATGCCAAGCTGTACTAAGATCGTGTCCATTCAAGTAACAGGGTGCTGTTTTATATGAGGTATGAAGCCATCAAATGAACTTTACCTATTTTCATATATATCTTATATCCTAAAGATGAGGACATTAATAACTAAAATAAATACAGTGCTCTCTGAAAAAGTTACCGTGGCAAGTAAGTTTAGATGAAACTAAATTAATGCCAAGATAATATATTGTTTCTTGATAGATGTATGTATCAAATAAAACATATATTTTTAAGTATTGAGGATCAGTGGATCACTTAGTTCATTTGTTTATTTGTGTGTATATGGATGGTGGGACTTAGACACGCCAGGGCTTGACCATGGAGATCAGGGGACAACTTTTAGGAGGTTGGCCTCCTTCCTCCATGTGTGTCCTGTGGATCAAACTCAGGTGACCAGGGTTGGCTGTTGGCATTCCTAACCCGAGAGCCATCTTCCTGGCTTCTGTGTGTCTCTGTTAGCTGAGACGTATCAATCTGATAACTGGGATGGCTTTAGTGACTCAGAAACAGTTGTGGACACAGCAGCCGTGGACAGCGTGAGATTTCACCACAGCTGCCTTGCAAAATCTACATATAGTTTATTTCTGGAGCCTTCCATTTAGTATTTCCAGACCTTAGGTTGATCCCTGTTAACTGAGACTGCAGATATTGAAACTAGGTGTGAGAGAGAAGACTTGATAGTGTGTATCTGTAAACCTTTTCCCAGCAAACCTATTCCACTGTTGGCCCCTGTGGACGTTTTTTTGTTTCGTTACGGTGTAACAAGACTCCAGTCAGCTGTCTAGTCACAGGGCACTCGAGGGAAGTATCCAGAGTGGATGCAGAGACCTGGACCAACTCCGTCTTGCAGTTCTGAGGTGTGTGAGTCTATCAGTACAGCAGGAGCACTCCACTGTCTAAGGTGGCTTTTGAAGCTCCCCCTTTCACACATTCTCCCCAGGGGAAGGAAAGAAGGCTCTGCTCTATCCGGAAAAACTCTGCATCCTGTTTATGTCGTCTCCTGTCTTGAGCTAAGTCATTTACATGGCCTCATCACTGGCTGCAAGGGAAGCTGCAGAACAAGCTTTCCAGCTTGGAGAGTGAGCAACATTCATGTTCTCTCCCATTTCCTTCCCATTCCTACATATGCTACCATTCTTGACAGTTCCACATAGCTCCTTTTACTTGTGCCCATTTCGAATCGTTTCTTGTGTGTGCTTTGGGCATTCTTAACCGTCCTTGAAAGTCATACTTCATATGTATTCTTGTTTCTGAGTATTCTGCATATATGCTTTTGGTCACAGATTTCGGTTATGATTTCAGAGTTGTGGATAATGTAAGTGTGCATATTTTAAATAAATCCAGATGCACATTTTTTTCATGGTCTTTGACAAGCAGTTGAAGACATAGATGTGCAGTTTATATTATAACTTGTGTTCTTGTCTCTCAAGTTCTATTAATTAAAAAATAAAATCCAGTAGGAGATGGATTTTGATGTAATTGGCTATCCTTAACAGACTCAGGAATGGCTGTTTTTGAGATAATAATTTCCCCAAAGTAGGCATTTCCATAGAGTATAATAACACATTTTTTTGTCCTACACCATACTTTTCCATTAACTTTTTTTTATGGCATTAATAACCTCTTGACCCAAACCAAATCGAAAAGGAACGTTTAATGCTAGAAATTTATTTCTAAATAGAAGCCAGCAGTGACTTAAACCTTTCCCCACTGCAGTGTTTTGCTTTAATTTTGATTCTCAGCGTGATTATATATTGTGTTATTCAGTGTCCTGTTTTTATACTAGGGGTTTACTGATTAAGAGTCTCTCATTATTTCTGTGGGATGCTCTGGTGGGCGTGCCCAGCAGGCTGTTACACGTCCTGTGATGGGCTCTCCCCTCCACGAGTTTTGTGAGTTTCTTTGGGGATTATTTGATTTTCTCATCACGGCAGCATAACACCCAGTGAAAGCCTCTTAGGGAAGAAAGGGCCTGGCTTGGTTCACAGTCCTTCATGGCAGAGAAATCACGGCAAAAGTCAAGAGTCAGGGGGAGATGACTGCAGTGTCCTGCTCACCCCAGAGGAGGGCTAGTGCTCCCCACATCCAGGGTGGCTCTCTCCTCAGTAACCCAATCTGGAAGTTCTCTCACATGTGTGACTCACTTTCTCCAGCAAGACCACACCCACTCCAATAAAGCCACCCCTCCCCATCCTTCAAACAGTGCCACTCAGCATTCGGATATATGACTCCCTGGGGCTATTCTTGTTCAAGCCACCACATTCCCATTCTTGTCTTTCCGCTCTTTTTATTATTTTTAAATCTGTATCAGTGTTCTGCCTGCATGTACGTATAGTATGTATGTATCCTGCAGGCCTGGTGCCCAAGGAGGCCAAAAGAAGGTGTCAAATCCCCTGGAACTAGAGTTACAGATGGTTGTGAGTCACCATGTTTGTGCAGGGATAGAAGTCGGATCCTTAGTAACTGAGTATCCAGTGCCCTTAACCATGGAGCCGTCTCTCCAGCTTCAGCTCCATTTCCCGTTGATGGACCGTTTCATGTCTCTACCTTGTCAGATGTCTGGCTCCTGCCTAGTTCTTGTGGTCCCAGACCTGCGGTCTTTGCTGCGCGGCTCCGATCTTTTGCTGTGTGGCTCGCGGTCTTTGGTGCCTGGCTCGTGGTCTTTGGTGCATGGATCATGGTCTTTGGTGCATGAATCGCTGTCTGCTATGTGGCTTGCAGTCTTTGCTGGGTAGCTCATGGTCTTTGCTGTATGGCTCCTGGTGGCTCCAGTCTTTGCTGTGGCTCAAGGTCTTTGCTGTGGAGCTCACGGTCTTTGGTGCCGGGCTCGTGGTCTTTGCTTCGTGGTTCGTGGTCTTTGCTATGTGGCTCGAGCTCTGTGCTGCAGGACTCCACCCCCTGCAGGCCCAGGCCCAGGTTCTTACTTTGCACTATCCTCTCACATCTCAAGTCTCCTGGCCGCCCGCCCCTCCCCCCCTTACGTATTTCTGTTTGAAGTCAGCATTCCCCTCCATTATTGGCTACATCTCCCTTTTATCCTCACCACCGCTGGAATTTTTAAACAACCCATGTGTCTCTTTGGGTAGGCATTAAGGGAGGGGACAGTGGCCTCTCATTTCCCCAGGCTCTGGGGTTCTTCCCTTGTCTGTCATTCACCTTTGTTCAGTATTTGACTTGGTGAACTGCCCTCTCCTCCTAGAACACTTGGTCATAACTGTGTCTGATTTCACATTCCTGAGGTTCCCTCTAACTTCTCAGTACCCTCTTTTCTTAGTACCATGTTCCTTAATGTCCTCTGCCCTCCCTCAGGGGTTCTGTCCTGGCATCACTAATCCTCATTCCTAGAGTCAAGTTCTGTTACGTCCTCTCCCATGTCAGCCTCCTGAGCTCTGGGCACCGGCATCCTCATCTGCTTGGTCATGTGTGAGCTCTTGACTCCTGTCTGCACTCCACCCATCTCCACTGCTCATTCAGGGGAACGGAGACCGGAATCAGAGTCCTCTTGACATCAGGGAATCTAGCCTGACACGTGAGAAAGTAAATGCATTAAAATAGTTACCCACCCTCCATTAACTTAAAGAAGTCATGGTTAGATTTAGTGCGCTCTTGATGGCTCCCGATGCTTTCGTTCGTGGTCGTGTTATCTTGTGTGTGGCGAGGCGTTCAGGAGCTACTGAAATCCCTGAGGTAATTCATTCTACCCCAAGCAGCTCGGACTGCTGTGGTCTCCATTTATACAGTGCTTTTTGTTCAGTCTTACCCTAGTCTTTGTAGGCCGGTCTTTTTCTGTTAAGCCTTTTCCTGTCAGCCATGTTTGGCTCATTCACACTGTGCTGTCCTGACCTTTTGTCACTGGGTCTTGCTCGCGCAGACCTGTGTATATCTGTTTGTCACTTGAGACACAGTGAAGATGGTATTGTTGGCTCTCAGAGTTACCTGACAAGTGTTTCCTAGGTTCTCGATCTAGCTCTCTTCCCACACATTCCTGGCTCGATTCTGGTACAGCCAGAACCGAAGGCTGGATCTGATGGGAGTGAGGGGCTCCTGCTCCTGTGAGAATCTCTTGACGTCTCTGACTTTCTTAGTGTCAGTAATATTCCTGTACTGTGGTTCATGTTCTACTATGGTGTGTGTGTGTGTGTGTGTGTGTGTGTGTGTGTATACTTTATGGTAGTCCTGAGGGTGACACCTCTCTTAGTTTACTTTTCTTTTTTTTTTTTTTTTTGGTTCTTTTTTTCGGAGCTGGGGACCGAACCCAGGGCCTTGCGCTTCCTAGGTAAGCGCTCTACCACTGAGCTAAATCCCCAGCCCCTTAGTTTACTTTTCAAACAGCTTTTGGCAGAAAGGGCTCATCATCACACACTCTGTGAGCAGGCTTTGATATCTGCATCTGAGCCTTCTGTAGCTAAGACACCCAGGGGTGGTCTCATTTCTGCCTCACAGAGGTGCCTACGATATTTACCACTGACCTGGAGCAGTTCTCCGATTTGGACCTTGCTTTTTATCTACTTCTGAGAGCCCAGCACTGGAACTGCCTTCACTGAGCCTGGGGCCCAAGTGTCCATGGGATACCAGTGGGCACCATGGGATACCAGTGTGCGGGGCTCCTGGGTGGTTCAAACACTGACTTTTTCTGGTGCAGTGTGTTCGTTCGTGAAGCAGTTGTCAGGATCTCTTGTGGCCGTAGCCTCGTCATCTTCACATCTTTCAGTTGAGTGTGGCGAGTCCCTTGTTGTTCTCTAAGCTTAGTTTGTAGCACGCACACTAAACACTGTCTGGTTCAGTGCGAGAGAATGGCGTTCCAAGAGCACAGCCAGTGTGCCTTTCCTTTCCTCCTCTGAACTCGACGCTAGGGACCTGAAATCTGGTCAGTAATCAGTCTGCTTTTTGTTATTTACTTATTTTTATGTTTTTGCAGAAGAATGGAGATCCCCGAAAAGAACTCGTTGTTTCCTTTATAGAGCTATTAATAATGATAGGCCATCAGAAGAGCTATTTCTAAATCTATAGATCCTCCTTAGGAGTCTGTAGTTCCTCTGTCCCCGGGTTGTTTATAGCAGAGCGCGTCGGGAGATACAAGAGCCAGATGCTTTTACGGTTTTGTTTTTATGCCACGAGTCTTCAGCACTTTAATAGCATTGGCAAAAATGTGTGTGTTTTATTTCTTCTAGGTTATTTTACTGCTGGGTGATTTATTAAGCCCATCTCCATTTTACCCTTACAAGTTTAATTAATTGCTCTGGCGAATGAAAGCATGTTCTTGAACACTTTGTGACTTTCTTTTGGTATGAAAGGTTGCCGTACAGTTTTATATTAAGTGTTTTACTGTACATATAATTATCTTAAGCATTATTTTCAGGACATTCTTATGCAGCGTTGAATGTCTCCCTGGCACTCAAAAATAATTGCTTAGATATGTTCTCTAGCAATTATTTTTTAAGCTGCCTTTGAATAGCAAGAAACAAAAAGGCATCGCTTTATGACTTTTAGACAGGATCCACGATGGCTAAAGACTTGGGAGCCTTACCCAAATCACAGTTTTATGTGTGCAGGATGCCCTAGTGTGGCTTTCTACACTTAGAGCCGTGCTTTTCCAGAAAAGGCTGTGCATCCCCAGCTGCTGTGAGATTGACAATAGAAAAGAAAATGCCCGTGTTCCTGGTGGCAGGGCAGGGCCAGGGGTGGGGTGGGGGTGGGGAGCTGCATTGCCAAAATAGTGTGGTGGAGCAGAGGGAAGGGTTCATCAGTGGTTAAGAGTGGGAAGCCATGGAGGCTGCGTCGCAGGGAGCCTGTAGACACCGTTTATGCACTGTACCTCAAAAAGCTAAGAGAAAAAGATCCACTGTTCCCCCCGTAAAGAGGTGACAAGTGTCTGAGGACGTAGATATGTTTGCATTGACATAAATATCAAACAAAACATGCATCCGTCGAGATATCTCATGGCACCCCATTAACTGGTACAGTTTTTGTATTTTTATTTATCAGTTTGAAAATAGATGGAACAAAGAAAAAAATGAAAACGAAATCACATCCCAGCCTGACTCTCTGCTTCCTGTCTACCCCTGGACCCAAGCTGTCGATGCACACAGTCCTCTGCCTGACTGTGCGTCGATGCACAACGGCCTCTGACTCTGACTCCGCCCACACAGCCTCACCTGTTTCTTGACCAGAAATGACAGGCAGATGTTGGGTACTGACTTCCACTTCTCATGAGCATGGTGGGAGTGGTAGGGACCCCAGGGACAGGCTGCAGACAACTCCCGTGAGCTGTGCAATAATATTGACTAAGTACCACAGTGTGATATATACTGGGCTTTTGCTATACCCCCTTCACAATCCTGAAGGCCTCATTATAAGTCAAGACATTTCTTATGGGGTTTTCTGTGACATCACTCTGCCAGCGCTCCTGGCGTATGTGTTTTGTTAAATTTTGCATTATTCTGACTAATTTGCTATCGAGGTATTTGAATTCCATTTTCATTTGTCAGTCATCTTTTATAATAGCCTTCCAAATTATTATTTTTCTGGTACGTGGCAAGAATCGTTCTTTCTTCTTTTCTCCTTAAATGAGGAATTCTCAGTTTTGTAATGTTTGAATTTTTAACAATGAACATATTTTACTTGGAAGTGTGTGAGCAGAAAAAAATAATAAAGACTCTAGGGGATAGCATGACGAGGTGTGCAAAGACCTTACTGTTGGGACATCTCTGAAGGATCGCTTATCACGGCCAAAAACCTGGAACCGTAGGCTTCTAACGACAGGGGAATGATTGAGTAAAGTTTTATGTCTGTACAATAGAAGATTGTATGGCCATTAAAAATTATGTGATAGGCAGTTCTATCTATTTATCTATCTATCGTCGATCTCATCTATGTATATATTTATGTATATATATGTAAGCAGATTATAAAATACGTTAAGTTTCAGTTTTGAGTAATTTTATTAAACCATATAGAAAATTACAAAAATAGCGTGCTGAGCTCATCAGTCAGCTTCTCCTGTTCCAAAAGTGTTTTTGAGGTTTTGACATTTTGTGTTTTCTTTTTTACATATTCGTGTGTGTGATACATGCGTGTAATTTTATGAACTATTTGAGACTGATTTATACGCCTGCTGACTGACTGCCCTTAAAAACTTTACTAAGTATCTTCAAGAAGTGACGGCAAGATCACCACAGGCCCGAGCGCTCCTTCACATCTGGCATTAGACGCACAGGCTCCGTTCAGATTTCTCCGGTGCCCAGGGGCATAGTTCGATCTACATCAGTCATTGCGTCTCTCCTTTTTCTTGTTTATTGTGGAACAGCCCCCCAGCTTTTTCTTGGTTTTGAGGAGTTTGGGCCTGTTATTAGTAAATTATAAGCTATATTTCAGGGGCTACAGATGTCCAGCATGCATAAAGTCCTAGCTGTGAGCTCCGGTGTCTCATAAAACATGCTGATTTGTCCCCGCAGTCACAGCCCATGGGAAGTGGGTGACAGGAGGATTGGGAGTTCAAGGACACCCTCAGCTATATAACAAGTTGGAGGCCAGCCTGGGCTACATGAGATGTCAAACACGTATACCCCAAAGTCAGACTTGCTGGTACTTCGTTCTTATTGGGTTCAAGTTATGTATTCAGGAATAAGTGCTGGGTTTTTTCTCCATTCTTTGAGAGTCACAAGATGTTAATCGGTCTAGTTCTTGAGGATGTTAAGTTTTACTGCACTAGGATGATTCCTGCCGAGTTTCTACACCGTAAGACCAGAGGTTTTCCTTTTAATAAGTAAGTATAAATGGTGAATAGATTTCATCTCAGACCATGTTAATATCCCGCCTCTAACCCAACTTTTATCTACCCTGTTCCCATCCATAATTATTCAGTTATTATTCTGGAGTTTTTGTCAAAGGGCAATTCCCCGGTTGGATCCGTCCTTCTACACCTGTTACCCTCCCGCCTGCTCTCCTCCCTCCCCACCCCTTCTCTCCTTCCTTTCCTATGAGCTCATTGATTTCTTTTGAACTAGCATGGTAGTAATCTTTTTTTTTTTTAAGATTTGAAAGATTTATTTTTATTTATATGAGTACACTGTAGCTGTCTTCAGACACACCAGAAGAGGACATCAGATCCCATTACAGTTGGTTGTGAGCCACCATGTGGTTGCTGGGAATTGAACTCAGGACCTCTGGGAGAGCAGTCAGTGCTCTTAACCGCTGAGCCATCTCTCCAGCATGGTAGTAATCTTTTACTATCATCTTTTAATCCTTTTGCAACTTTAAAAATATTTTCAATTGACACATGTAATAGTGCGTGTCAACTATGACATTTTCATAACACACACACACACACACTTTATTCATATTCACCCACCATAAGCCCTCATTGGCCACTCTCTCCCTCGTTCTCTCTTCTTCTCCTGGGACATAGTTGTGACTGTACGGACACAGGTGCGCCCTTCTCCTCTGCATCTCCCCCCGTTCCTCTCCTCTCTCCTCTCACCGTGTTCTTTCCATTTCCTGCTTTAATGTCATTGTCACTTTCATATTAGCACTTTCCCACCCAAGCTGTCTGACATTTGCCCAGCGGAAGCTACTTCAAACTGGTTTCTGCATTCTTCCAATGTTCCCGTCGTTCTTCAGAACTCCTCCTGGTTAGAGAAGATGGTTCAGGCTCATCCTTGACTTTCTTAAAGCCGTTAGTCTGGAAACAGCTGTTTTCCAAGGAGCTTGGGTCCTTTTATCTGGGTACCAGATACACGGACCACTGTTAAGATGCTGCTGTTCTGTGTGCACTCGGTGGTCAGATCTCGCAACTGCATGAATGTGTTCATGGACACAGCATTCGTGAACGCATATCTACAGCTGTGTCCTGTTTGTCTGCCTTCCTATTCCTGTGTGTGTGTGTGTGTGTGTGTGTGTGTGTGTCTGTCTGTCTGTCTATGCATGCATCCGTCTATCTGTCTTATGGGCCTTTAATTCACAGATAATCTATTATGATCCAGTACCTGAGGTGTTATCTATCCTCACACCCCCTCCTTTATTATTGTCCTTTCATGTTACAGGAAACCTTGTTCCCATGTATGAGGGACTTCAGTATGGTCCTCTGTTTGGTCAGTATTCACACGGTCAGTTCCATTGTATATAACATTATTGAAACTCTTTGAGCATCTCACTGGCCTAATACTGCTGACCTCAGTCGACAAATCCTGAGTTCCCAGCTCTCACCAGATAGTGTCCATCACGATCCATGGCAGACTAAGTCCCTCCTCCTTCAAGGCTGTCCCACACTGGCTGTGACACACTAGTTTCCTGCCTGTCTCTGCTCTCAAGGCCCTGGGTAGTTGGTGCTGTCTCTCATCTCTGCTATCTCTGCAGAGATCCGCCAAAGGGCAGTTTCTGAGTTGTCTTTCCAGGTCAGCGGTGAGCCCAGTGCCCTCAGTTCTAACAGCTTAAGATTTAGAGCGAACCAGGCTTTCATCTTCATTCTCCATGTGCCTGTCATGAGAAGCATAATTAATTGATTACCCTCAAAATCATCCAAACAATTACTTTTACGTCTCTTCTCAGAACTTGAACAATGGCTATGGAATGAAGTAAATGGAGCCTGGGAAGGGTCAGTAACTTTGTCAGGTGAATTAGAGACACGGGGCCTGGAAAGACCTGTTATAAAGTCTGACCACTACAGTGCATTGTTCTGCCTGAGGGCCGGCAGAGAGATTCATAAACTGTGTGTGTGTGTGTGTGTGTGTGTGTGTGTGTGTGTGTGTGTGTGTGTGTACATGTGCACTGGGCTCTCTACTGGGAGTATTTGGGGACGTACAAACTTTTATTTCTTTAATTTTTATGTATATGACTATTTTGGTCACATCGATGTCTGTGCATCATATGCATACCTGGTGCCCATGGAAGTCAGAAGAGAACATCCGGTCCTCTTATGAATGATTGGTGACCACCATATCGGTGTGCGGTCCTTTGCGAGAGTATCCAATACTCTTAACCCGTGAGCCATTTCTCAAGTCTGAGGAAGTAGAATCTTATTCAGAATCTGAAGACACAATTTGTTCTGTCCCATTATGGACTAGCGATAAGATTTTAGGATCCTTCCACATTTCACCAGACATGACTAGTCAGCAACGCACAGGAAACTCTCAGAATTTTGAAGAGATGGTGCTTTGAAACTTAAGACTTTTTTATACTTTAATTAATCATACCTCATGGAGAATCATATTGGAAGGGGCATTTCTTCTCTTTATCTGTTCATTGTGTAACATCTACTCAGATAGTTAAGTAGCAATTACAGTAGACCTATACCCTACTCCGGTCCTTTCTGTGGGGGAGAGGCATAGGGAGGGGACATTCATCCATCCGTCTGTCCGTCTGTCTGTCTGTCTATCTATCTATCTATCTATCTATCTATCTATCTATCTATCTATCTATCTGGGATGGGTTAGGCTGTGAAGTAGGATTTGATTACACACACACACACACACACACACACACACACAGTTTAATCTTCATAATAACTATAAGGTTCATAGTACACTCTAAAGATAGGACTGAGGACCGAGACTGGACACAATGTTGCATGGGTCCTGCAGGAAGTGATACAGCTGCAGTCCTCAGCTCCTCTCTGTCAGGCTGTGGAGTGTGGAGCCTGCTGTTACTTGCTTACCACAGAATTTTAAGTCACAGGTTAACTGGGTTAGCATTCTTGGGTTTTAGACCACAATTCATCATGTGTCTATTTCTCTTGAAGAACAATGTTTTCTTTAGATTCAGGGTCCAGAAAAGTCCTTCCACCCTAGTCACTTTCCTGAGTGGACAGGATGTAAATTGTGACTGTGTGGAAGGGGGTTCTGATTTAAGACACTCCAGTGTCACAGTGGGCACTTAGGTCAAATGGCTTTCCCACAAATCAGCTTAGGTTGGCAGGAGGTGGGGGGAGGTCAGACCTTCTGTGGGGACAATCTGGTGGTGACAGACTTTCATTCTTACCAGATGTCTTGTCTTGTGTTGTTTCAGTCCGTGTGTAAAACAGCTTCCCCTAAGACATATGCACAAGCCACTTTGGTTGTCCTAGTAGATTTTCCGTTTCCTGAAGTTTGGAAACTAGATGACAGTAGGTTAGGGGGAAAAGGCTAAATTCTGTGCTGTCATTGACAGATGACTCTTAAGTAGCTTTTGGTCCACTTTGGCTTGGTTTACTAACATTTTTGCCTCTTTACTAATATTTCTATTCTTTGTTTTACGTGTTTGTATGTTTTGTGTGCATTTTGTTTGTGTTTTGTAAGTATTTTGTTTTCTCGTTGTTTTTCCCTTGCTTTGATGTCTTTGAACTGCTTGGTTTACCTCGAGCTGCTTTCCTCAGTTTTATTCTGCCATATGTAGATACACACACACCTCTGGCTGCTTGGTCTACCTGTCTCTGTCTAATCTACTTCTCGGGTTGGAAGTGAGCTAGGGTTAGGGTGATTGACAGCCACCTCAGCGCACACCAACCGTGAGCCTTCTTCACATGCATCCATGTCACCTGGGCAGGCCCATCACTTCCTTGTAGGTCTATGCTCACAAACCCTCTTCAGTCGTGGGCAGCATGTTCTTCCTGTATCAGTATTGCCCATCTCCCCAGAAAGATCTGCTTCACATGCTAACGAGAGAACCTGTTACCTCTGAGTAGAAGAATTCATAGGAACCATGGGATTTTTTTTTCCTTGTGGCATAGTAACTGTATGCTGTATGTATGGCAGATAAATTTGCTTTTATTTTCTCCCTCAGGTCAGAATCACATGGCAAAAGTAGAAATTATTTATAGTTTGCATGTCTTTGGAATGGTATTTAAGAGGCTTTATGACTCTTGACCCCAGGCCCGGGGCTTAGAAACAGTTTTATGGTGGCAAAGCATGTATTCCTTGTAGCAGGGTGTGAACTGTGGCAGGATGCTCTAGGCGATATTAAATTGGGGTGATGTTTAGTGAGTGACAAGTGTTTTATGTGTCCTAAATCCGAAATGGGTTTCCCTGGCTCCAAAGAGTCCACGTCCCGATACCGCTTGCCTGCTTTGTAACCGTCTCAATATTTCCCTCTGCAGCTCTCTACGATGAGATCACTCAGTTTCGAAAGGCCTGTGGGGAGGCCCATCTCAAAACCATCTTGGCTACGGGAGAGCTCGGCTCTCTCACCAACATCTACAAAGCCAGCCTGGTAGCAATGATGGCGGGTAAGCTATGAGTATTCAGACACGCTTCCTCCTGGGCTGACGGTTTTCTAGGGGAAATAAGTAGATGAAATCATTTGGACAAGATTGAGAGTGCTAATGTAACCCCTCTTTCCAGAGGACCGAGACGTTTTTTGTGAATGCATGCGTCAGACTTTGGGCCCCTGTCCACCTTTCTGTTTGTGGTATTTCTTTGCTGCGCTATCCCTATGTGGCAGTAGGTGGCGCTCTTGTTAGCAAATTGCCTTCCGTGCTAGTTGAGTCTTCATTTGTCAGTGTGTGCTGGAGAGGATTTCTCCGTGTGTTCGGCATTGAATTTTTCTGAGATCTGTCTCTGTGCTTTGCGAAGTGGCCCCTGCTTTTCTGTTCCCGCTAATATAAATGAGAATTAGTGTGGCGTTTTTCATACTTTCAGATAGAGGCTGACTCGTTGCCTCGCGCAGAGCAGATGCGTCGGCTCACGTTGGGCTTCCCCTGTCCCTCCCGAGTGGGTCACTTCAGCTCAGTTCTCTGCCCCTACTCTTGGCCCTTCCCACTCTCCTCCCCTTTGTGCTGTTAAATGATCTTTTCAGTGCTGATTCGATTATGACCTCACTTCTTTACAGCCGCGTAGTCTGTTCCCCGGCTCTGTCCCTGTCTTCTGCTGTCTTATTTCCCTTCACCCCCTGCAGTCTGCTTCCTTTGCATGGTCTGACATGTTGAGCCCCTGCCTAGAAGATCTCTGTCAGAAACACCGCCCTCAGCAGGCCTGTGTCCACACCACTTTCTTCTCCACCTCTTGATTCAGCTTCTCCTCGAGAGCCCCATATCTTTCCGACTAAGTCTGTTAGATGACACTCTTTACTGTGCTGGGAGTGAGAGCTGATTTTGGGGTGCCTTACCAGGGGCCCTGACCCTGGGATGAAGATGCCTGGCTTCTCTGGTTCAGGCCATCCATCATGATCACACTTTAGATGATTATGCTGTTGTGTGCCTTTTGAATGCTCTGTCAGGCCTAGGGGATGGTTCCCTGGAACTCTACTGAGCATCGGCCCGGGCACTGGGGATGCCACAGCCTGGTCCCTGCTGCCGGGCACTGTAGGTATTTGTTGCTGCTGTGTCCTTTAAATCCAAATGCCTAACAGTCTGAGGCTAAGTAGGGATAGCGTCCTTTGCACAGTGGCTCCCTGGGATGCTCTAACTGGACTTTCCACAGTAGAAGGCGCATCGTAACCCCGGGGCACTGCGTAAAGGCCCTCAGTGTGTTAGCTAGACTCGTGGTCCCCTTCTGTGTTCTTAGCCAAGGAAGAGACTGTTAGTCTTGGCAACAAACTAAAAGTTAGGGCCGCCTGCCGGGAACTGTAGCCAAACATGCCAGCAGCCACCTGTGGGTCACCGTTCGAGGGCTGCTGTGCCACTGTGCATACAGACTAGGCACATGTCAGGACCACAGCTGAGCTGTCCCTGAGGCGTCTCTTACCACAACTGGAATGCCACCATGAGGAAAGTGTGGATGGTTGCTCTGAAAGGCCAGGCGTGAACCGTGCTGCTCGCAGAGGGAAGGCGGCATTAGGCCGCCCCGTCCACTCTGCCTCAGAGAACACTGGCTGGAAACTGCTGCTGCCCTTGCTTCCTGTCCAGTTTGCCCTGTGCTGGTCTTACGGGCTCTGCTTCATCACTCAACTGGCCCGTCGAGCGTACAGCTGTGGGGCACATCAGCAGATTCATTTTCGGTTTATCCTTCTTACGCTGTTACTTTAGCGAGTGTGGAAAACACTGGGCTGTGTGGTGGAGCTGCAGACACACGGTACCAGTGGACTCCAGTCAGGTTGGCCTCCTCCCTCACTCTTGTTCCTTCTCCCCACCGCCTGTTCCCTCCCTCCCTCCCTTCCTCCCCACAGGTGGCTTCCCCTGCCTTGTGTATGTTCTGTATGACAACTGTCTCTTCTTCTGACCTTCCTTGTCTTTTAGACCCTTCCCCTCCCCCGTATTAATAGCGCCTTTCTGATTTCATAGGGGAAGCATATGACCCCACATAGGAGAGAAAGCATGTGGCCGAATAAACTCACATCACACATATACACACGCTTCTCATGTTTTGTCTTTTACATCTAGTCTGGCTCCAGTGTTTGGCCCTGTGACTTAGCTGGCCATGCTGGTGTCTGTCTGTGCTGACTTTGATTTCTTTGGGTGTGTACCCAGAAGCGATGGAGCCAGACTGCACAGTAGGTCTGTTTTCAGTTTCCTGGATCCTTCTTTCTGGTCCATCGAGGCCACAGTAAGTTTTCTGTTGTTTGTGTGCATGTGCTCCTGGGATTTCAAACTGTGCACCTGCTGGACAGCTCTGCCAGTGAGTTCTAGGTCCCCATTGTTGACAAATCGTTTTAATGCCCCTTTATTGTCATGTCAGCTCGGGACTTGATGAGGAAACCTGGAACTCGCTGATTTTCTTACGGTCTCAGAGCTCGTGATACCTGCAGTCTGTGTTTGACCTCTGGTTTGCTGGCTTTCACTGCAGGGCAGCTGTTTCTTAAGAAGGGCGATGTAGTCCTTGCAGGGTTTATTTTTTACAGCATCTCGCCCATTTTGCAATCTGTATTTATCCTGCTGCTACATATAAATGAGCTGAAGTCTTTTTCAAATTTAGTGGTGTTTTGTATTTTTTAGTTTTCTATGTAATGCACAGAATACTTTACAGTACAAAATACTTTAATTTTTCTGACTAAAAAAAAAAAATCAATCTCACTGAGTTAAGCTCACATTCACTGAAGTGTGGGTGTTAAGTGTCCGTACAGTGTGAGAAGCTCAGACCGTGTGCGTTCACTGCACCCAACCACAGCAATCAGGAAGTAGATAGGAAGTAGAGCTTGACTGTCACCCTGGTGGAGTCTGAGTGACTCTCTTACTGTGCTAGTGCTGTGACAGGATGCCATGACCAAGGTAATTCATAAAATGAAGCACTTTATGTGGTGAGTCATGTGGCGGCAGCCATGTAGGCATGGACCTAGAGCAGTAGTTGAGAGTTTATCTTACCTGCCGCTTAGAGGCACAGAGGGAGAGCTCATGTCTGGCCTTGGCAAATGCTTTGGAAACCTCAAAGCCCACATCCAGTCACACAGTTCCTCTGTCAAAGGCTGCACGTCCAACTCCCAGATGTATGAACCTGTGGGGCCGTCCCCATTCAAAGCACTGTCGACCCTCTGCAGTCAGTTTTATGCATTTCACCTGCTCCCACAGCTTCACAAACACTGATCGGGTCGTACCAACACCCAGAGGCTTTGTCAGTTTAGAACATCGCGTAGCTCGCATTGTGGCTACCATTTTACTTGCTGCTCCCCCAAATTAATAACTGGGAGTCTGCAAGCTTTCTTACAGGTGCTCCATTGCCACACAAACACGCCAAGCTGCTAAGATTTCGGCTGTGAAGTTGTTTGTGCCTTGGTCCTAGTCTGATGTCTGTAGGGTCTGTAGTCACAGCTCATTCCTCATCCCAATGACTGTTTTTATTTTTACTTTTTATTTTTCTCCTCTCCCGATAGAGTCTTGCAGGTTTTTTGCCGATTTTATTAGTCTTATCAAAGACCTAAACTTTTCTTTTTGTTCATCGTGAGTTAAGGTGTTTTCTAGCTTCCTTAGTCAAATTCTCTTGTCATCATTTAGAATGTTCCTTAAAGTGTCATTTAGATTGAGACCTTTGGTGTCTAAATTTTGAGAACTTTTCTGGTAACTGAACTCAGGTCCTCTGTGAGAGCAGCATATGTGCTTAGCCACTGAGACATATCTCCTGTCCCCAGAACTATTTTGTTGAATAATATCTGTCCCATGTTGTCTGTCTTTCCTTCAGGGATCCTAAGTATGTAAGTGTAAGACAGATTGATATTGCCCCATAGGCTGCTCAAGTCTTATCTGCTTAATTTTTTAATAACCACCACCACCACCACCACCACCACCACCACCACCACCACCACCACCACCAATCATTATAACTGTTCTTAATACTTTTGTTCTCCAAACAGAAAAGTAGGAATTCTGTAGGCATTAACATTGTATATTTAACCATATGTCATATCCTTTATTTTGTATCTCAAGTTGGTTTTTAAGCCCACCCAGTAAAATTTATGCCAGTGTATAGGTTGGGGTTTGGAATTTTTGTCTGTTTGGTTTTTTTTCTTTATTTTGAGATTGTCATTTAATTACAACATTTCACTCTTCTACTGAGCCCTTGTTTTTAAACTCCCTGAAGTCATGTTTTCTTTATCTATCTCTGAACTTATTGACAGCAGCTGACTTGAAGAGCCCCTGCTAACTTGCATATCTGAGTTATCTCAGGGTCTGTGTCTTCAGCTCCTAACTTCCTAGCCCCCGAACACCTTTCCTGCCATTTTCTAGCTACAAATAACTGGAACATAAGTCCATCAGTATTGTGATATGTCTGGATTCTCAGCCAACACCTTTGCCTGTTTGTTTAAAATTCAATCGTTGCAGGTCTGTGGTTTGTGATAACCATTTAGGCTATTTCAGAAACAATTCTTCTGGAGAAATGGAACTGTGTTAGTGTGGGTGCTGTTCGTCATAAATAATACCTTAGTTAATCAAGGCATTTGCGAGTGCTATGACCCACATGCCTACTCCCACATTTGGGCCGAAGTTGAAGCTCCTAGCTGCTGGTATTAAGAGGTAGAACATCAGCCCTTATGTGCGGGTTGTCATTTCCATAGGCACGAGCAGTCTGCTGTGTGTTTGACTTACTTTTGTTTGCTGTCTCTGTCTCCTGTGTGTTTTCTACCTTGCTGTGAAGCTTCACAGTGGTCCTCACCAGTGCCGTGTTCTTGGACACTCCAGTCTCCAGACCTGTGAGCCAAAATAACTTGTATTTAACATGTGTTGTGTGCAGTATCTCATGATAGCCCCAGAGAGCAGACTGAGAGTCACCTAAGTGTCTCTCGTCCTACCTTCTGTGTGACTCATATTTAGTATTCTCTCAGAATAATTCCAGCGAAGGATCTCAGTCAGAGGAAGCTCTGGGCTCTCTTTCTTTCCCTGCATGACCTTACCTTGTGTAATTAAAATAATGTGTTATCAAACAACCGAGGTATGACAATACATTGTAAACCTTGCAAGCGATTGAACTCAGCATGAATCCTACTAGTCATCGGAAAGGGGGCAGAACTGAATCTTTCCACTAGGCTGTTGCAGGCCTAATCAGAGTGTCACTTCTCAGAAGCTGTTGACTGTAGCTCCAGGAGACAAGTATGTGATGTTTCGCCGCGCTTTTCTCATCCATCCCAGAGCTTTGAGGATTGATGAAAATGTTAGATATGAACTCATTAGAGAAGAGTCTATAAAATATATCTGGTTGAGAATAACTATTAGTTGTAACCCAGATTCCTGCTCATGCAAACCTCTCACGTCTCTTTCACCTCTGTACTCCAGAAGCTGGAGCAGCTGTACAAGCGCCTCAGACATAGAGGCAAACGGAAGAGCACACAGCTCTAGGTTGTCGGGCAACTTTGGCCGAGCCAGGCTCATGAGAGAGAGAAGTGGAAAGGAATTTTAAGAAGCCAGGGAAGAGAGAACAGATCGTTTACAGATTCACCAGAGGTTCTGCACCCACAGCTCACTGGGCCCAGCCCAAGGCTTGAAGATGAGAATTCAGGGTGCTTCTGGAGGGGGTGATGTGCATGGGCCTTTGAGTTAGTGGAAATCTGGTGAGAGAAACACAAGTAAAGAAAGAGCTGGGGTGGGGGAGGTAATATGAGAAGAATGGGGGTTGGGTAAGAGGAGCTCTGTTCCCTTTCATCAAGTCCCTAAAGCATGACAAGGTAGGAAGTGCCTTGCTTGGAGAAAACAGAAGCAGGAGGCAGGCTGACGTCCTTACTCAGAGGGATTCTAGCCCAGCAGCTGCATGCTGCACTTTAGGAAGGCAAAGAGTAAAGAAGAACCACCTTTATTTCTGGGAACGTAGTCTGCACGCGGGCTAACAAGCTCTCCTCCAGGTTATTCTAGGCCCTATCTTCAGGAATAACACAGGTATGATAAATAGAGTGGAGTGGAGACACACTGCAGATGCAATCGGGAAGTCATCAGGCTTGAACGGCCGATGCGGATCTGTGCGGAGAAGAAGCATTCGCAAAAATATGGGGCTGGAGGAGAGTGCACCTTGCTGGAATGTGGAATGAGTTTTGAACTTGGCCAGAGTTTTGTAAGGTAGAGGAAATAAGAAGTCGGGGTTGGGAAGAGCAGGAGCCAGGGGTTAGCTGATTTGAAATCCAACCTCATAAGATCAGAGTGATGCAGGAGCAGCGAGGTGAAGTAGAGAAGTAGGAGAATAATGTAAGTGAGGTCATTACATGGTAGAAGAACTGGGAAAGTCACTTGGACCACAAGAAACAAAACCCAAACCATGCAGCGATTAAGAGCAAAATTAATACCTAAAGCTTTAATATGATTCCAATAGCAAGGGGCACCAGAAGATTGTCACAAGCCATACTGAGCTCCCTGTCATGCTGCAAGTCTTCCTTGCTCAAGGAGCATTGATCCGGATGGTGCATACTGATCCCTGTGGTGTGCCAGCCTGGTTGGTTGGTTATTTATTTATTTATTTATTTATTTATTTAAAAACAAGGTTGTGTATTTCCATAAGTAAAAGTGTTTCACTTACACAAAGAAGAGCTATCAATGAGATTCCCCCACTGGAGAAGGCATTAGAATATAGATGTGCCACGGTAAAGACTGTGTGAAAAAGGCTTCCAGTTTGGGGTTCAAGGAGGGCTGAGGAGGATTGCCCTTCCAGGTAAAAGATTTCTCCGAGCAGTTATTAGTGGCGTGGACAGACAGACAGCACCACTGCATGGCTCACAGGATAGTGCAGCCCACGTGGCAGGAGTTGTAGGTTTCAGAGGAAGAGCACAGGCTCTGTGAAGATCACAGTGACTGACGAGTAGTCCACAGGGCAGGTCCTGCCTAAAACAGTTCCGCAGGCGGGGAAAAGAATCTAGATGCAGTCACGCCAGTAATAGTAATCTAGGGCACCAAGTTACTGTACGTCTGGCAGTGGTCACAGTTCCGTTAAAATGGAGTGGCCCTGTCTAGCAGCCTGGAACTGTGACCCAGAGGTTGTATTTCCAAGACAGTCTCCAGGCACTGCAAGGCAGTGGTGTGTCATAGAACTTTATAAGACTTCACAGGCGGATCGGGGAGGGGAGGGAGAGTGGGAAGAACTTTGGCTTTGGTTTTTTGATCAGAGGAGAAAGGCTCAAGCCCCTGTGTGGCTCAGGGGAGACACAGTGAGATAGGTGCCAAGCACAAGGGGCCTCGTGGACAGGGCTTTCAAGTGTAACTTTGTTTACACTTCCTTAAACTAGGCCGGGAAGTTAAACCACTTACAGGGTAAAAACTAACTTGCTGTCCCATGTTTGCTCTGCCCGACATCCACTCCCATAACAGAAATTTCTGCAGGTTCAGTCCCACTCCCTCCCTCTCTGACCTTTGCTGAGTGTGAAATAGAAGCTCCAGGAAAGAAAAAAGGTCACAGATGGTGTCCCTGGCCTGGCGGGTCCCTCAGGGTGCCCGAGTCTCTTCCATGTGCTCTGGCCAGACAGCAGACACCTTACTTGGTGTGGTTCATCTTAACTGACTGCAAACTCAATCGTCCCATTTCAACATAAGCTCATGTTCTGAGGAATCCGAGGTTACAATTTTGACATCTTTTGTTTGAACATAATTCAACCCATAGCAAAAGAAATCAGATTTCTTACTTCCGAGGAAAACATATGGAGTCAAACTAACCAACTTGAATTCAGGGAAAGAAGATTGATTTTTTTCCCCCCTTTAAGCAATATATGTTGTGTGGAATGGGAAATCTAGTAAACATTAAATATTTTTATCTGCAAAAAGCATTTGGTAGGATTCTCAATGGGAGATTAATGGCTAAAATAAAGAAGGAGGCATTAGGAGATAAATTTGCTTATGAGCAAGCGACAGAGACTTACGGGGAAGGAAATTCCTTCCAGATTGAAAACCAGTGACGTACAGCCCCAGCCAGGAAGCAGTTTGGGGACCCGTGGGCTTTTCAGTTTATTTTTATTGGACTTTGTAATAAAAATACAGGTCCTCAAACAGTCCAAGACAGAGTGAGTAATACTGCGGGCATCAGTAATCAAAAGTTATTCTCCATCATAAACTAAATGACTGGAAATAAATGCTGACACGAGACTGTACCACGTGCTGGAATATTATAAAGCGGGGCCAGAGACTCTCCTGTGTTCTCTTCTCTTCCGCATGGGTGAATATTTCTTTATTTGATCTCAAAAAATATATATTTGAGGGTTCCTAGGTTTACTTCATAAGAACAAATAAATGAAAAAAGATGTATTTTTTTTTAAAATGCGGAAAGTTATGTTCTGAAGGAAAAACCGGCTGACAGGAGCTGAAGGTTATATTGCCATTTCTAGAATAAAGAAACGAGAGACCCTCTGTGTTAAATGCTCAGCAAGCTTTTCAGTAGAAAGACTTAGGTAGCGAGGGGCATTCTGGGAATCAACAGCTTGGTTCTGTGGTCCTTGGCCCTAATGGAAGTGAATACAAAAAAAGTCATTGTTCAACGGATTGAAGCTGCAAATCAGAGGGAGGGAACTGCAGCACGGAGCCCCTTTTCTTTTCAAATGTTAGCACAGCTTTTAAAAAAGTCCATGAACTTCCCAGTCATCTCCTATGTAATTTCTGCCTTCCCGGGAGCTAGTTAGGCAAGCGGGAAACGGGGTCTTCAAGTTGGAGTTGCACCCTGCAACATTTTCTGTGTGTAAGTCACGAAAGAGATCTTGGCTTGTTCATCCGTCTCCCTGTTATTTGCCAGTCGAAGAGTCTAAACGAATGTTTGTAAGTAGACTGTGGGGGCCTGGGAGTGCAGCTCAGTGGTGGAGGGCCTGTCTGTCGTGTCCAAGGCTCTGGCTTCAATCCCTAGCCAAAGTTAAATAAGTAGACAGATAGTTTCTGTTGAAATGCTGAGAAGATGGTTAGGATTGTAAACTGCTAAATAAACAAACGAACAAACAAACAAACAAACAAGCAAGCGGGCTGGAGAGGTGGCTCCGCTGTCCAGAGCACTTGTCGCTTCTGCAGAGGACGCTTGCTCTGGTGCCAGCACCCACACGGCAGCTCACAGCCATCCGTAGTTGCAGTGCCAGCGGGTGTGACACTGTTTTCTGACCTCCAAGGCACCAGGCCGGTGCATGGCATATAGACGTACATCTGTCTATCTACCCATGCACGTAAAATAAAAACGGATCTTTAAAATGGAAAAATGTTTGCCCATATAATGATTTTTTTTGATTGTTTGGTTTTTAAAGAGTTCATTAACCCCAAACCTCTCATTCTACTGTGAGAAAACCTGAAATACAAAAATGTCCAAACTCGGGAGGAACTAAAATCTTAAACCCACGGAGAAGGTAAAAGAGCTACTGAGAGGGCTGTGCAGGCTCACTCTCCTTGGTAGGTCCTTTTGTGAGGATTTCCTGACGAGCTTCATAATTACACCTTTGATAAATCCAACTGCCAGAGAATCAGGGGGCAACTGGTCCTGGGTTGACGTGGCAGTGGGGTGGTGGTTACCTGGGTAGATGTGGTGGTTACCTGGGTGGATGTGGTGGTGGAGTTACCTGGGTGGATGTGGGGTGGTGGGGTTACCTGGGTGGATGTGGGGTGGTGGTGGTTACCTGGGTGGATGTGGTGGTTACCTGGGTAGATGTGGTGGTTACCTGGGTAGATGTGGTGGTTACCTGGGTAGATGTGGTGGTTACCTGGGTGGATGTGGTGGTGGAGTTACCTGGGTGGATGTGGTGGTGGAGTTACCTGGGTGGATGTGGGGTGGTGGAGTTACCTGGGTGGATGTGGGGTGGTGGGGTTACCTGGGTGGATGTGGGGTGGTGGTGGTTACCTGGGTAGATGTGGTGGTTACCTGGGTGGATGTGGTGGTGGAGTTACCTGGGTGGATGTGGTGGTGGAGTTACCTGGGTGGATGTGGGGTGGTGGGGTTACCTGGGTGGATGTGGGGTGGTGGGGTTACCTGGGTGGATGTGGTGGTGGTGGTGGTGGTTACCTGGGTAGATGTGGTGGTTACCTGGGTGGATGTGGTGGTGGAGTTACCTGGGTAGATGTGGGGTGGTGGAGTTACCTGGGTGGATGTGGGGTGGTGGGGTTACCTGGGTGGATGTGGGGTGGTGGGGTTACCTGGGTAGATGTGGTGGGGTGGTGGGGTTACTTGGCACAGGGTGGATAATGCTTTCTCTGAAGTAGTTGGGAAATGGCCCTGAGTACTTCTGTTAGCGGGCAGGACCCTGAACTTCTGATCAGGACAGAACTCTTTCTTCCAAACCCTGCAGTTTAACAGTCATTTTAAGAGAGTCTCAAGCTTGGAAGGGACTCTTGGTAGCCAGCACAGGACAAATCCACAAGCTGCCTTTGTAAGTTGTCTGCTCGGTAGCTGGACCTGTTTCCCCGAGAGGTCCGATCCCATGGGTCAGCTGTTCTCTAGGCCGCACCAGCTGTCCTGTAGCACAGCGCAGACTCTGAGCCACAGGCTGGTACCCGTCTTCATCTTGCTTCTGCTTGTGAGGGGCGTGGTTTCCCAGCTTTCAGTCATCTTTGTCCTTCACTGCCGTGAAAACAGACCACCGCGGCTTCTCCCATCTTCTACATGTTGGCTGTGGGGTTTGCTTGGGGTCTTGCCCCGTTCTGTGCTGTGTGGACTGAGAAGATGGCTTCTGAGAGAGAATGGAGACAGTAAGTGAGTGACAGAGCAGCCAGCACA